>NW_027526295.1:178748825-178988825 GCF_048455015.1 Haemaphysalis longicornis
GCTGTTCATATGGGTGTCCATATAGCACATTCTACCAAGTGGGTTGAATGGATAAGGTGAAATTATATTCTAATGTGAACGCGTTTTAAAAGAGAGTTCATGCCGTTTTTGCTTGTCCTGGAGCAAGCAACAGCTAAAATTCGTCATCTGCTGCTAAGAGCTTGTTAAAAACATTATCAGGTGATCCTGCAGGAACAAAAATCAGGGTCTTTTACATTTATAATTTCATTCTGCATTCTGCAACTACAAAGCAGTAATTTCAGCCATGGTCTGTGAAATCTAGTTCACAGTGGAGTCCGATGAGTCGGCCCGCTTGAGTTGAGACGGAAGTAAGTTAACATTTCTGAGGCTGGATGACACTTTAAACTGTTCATTGATTTTTCCTTAAGGCGCCAGTATGCACATATTTGGTCGTGCACATTTTAATAATGCAGCACCTTGCATTACATCTGACCTTTTAGAGGGAACGGCATTCACAGAAAATGTTCATTTCACTGTTTGCTAAAATGGGTCATTTCATCCCTGCGACGTGACTTTTGGTGACCACGTTCTAAATGAGATTACAAGTGATTGTTACGGATACACGTGTGTTAAGAATAAACCAAAAGGCAGCACAAAAACAATACGGAGACAAGACGACAAGGACGGCACTTCTCCCTCTCTCTCTTTTTCGCTTCCTTTTGGATTACTTGGCACTTTTGCAGGCATTAGGGCAGCCTACTAAGCTCCATTTGTTTTTCAACATGTCCTAGCAGTATTCCTTGCTTAAAGGAACAAGTTTTGTAGGGCACAGACGAGCATAAATATGCGAGAGGGTACCAAAGCATTGCGTGAGTGCCTTTCAACTGTGCAGCGGTGGCCCTGTGGATGCTGCTGAAAGTCTGTAACAGGTGGTGCAGCAGTCGCGGCACTCGGGTCCCATACTACATGCCTGCTTTCATATGCCCTAGTGAGCGTAAATGCTCGAGAAATATCAGTTGTTTGTCTTGTTAAAGAGAAAGACAGAATACAAGCTTGGTTTATCCTGAAGAGGGTCCCATTGAAGTAGCATTCAAATTCATTCGGTTTGTAGGTAAAAAATCAGCTGGTCCCATATTTGGCAGAAATTGTCATAATTGGATGCCATAAACATTTTAGCGCTGTTTGTTATTATAATGTGAAGGTTCCGTAATGCAAAGGTTGGTTCTCTTGGCTTGCTGAACTCTTTGCTTTGCTTACGACCTGGCTTCCAATGCATAATCGATACCCTCTGTGTATTGCATGTCGTCTGTGGGAATGAAAACGGAACCGAAAAAAAAAAAACATGTTTGCCCGGAAGTAACATTATTTATTATTTCATTTAGGAGTGAAACCAAAAGAATTTAGTTTCGGTTCTCGATTTGAGTGGCAAGTTCACGTATTCCAGGATTCACTTGAATTTCTATGCAGCAAGGTAGGACATTAGCATCGATTCGCTGGGATAAAATTGTCTTTCGTCTTAATGGCGCATTCTCCTTCAACTGGCCGCAGTTGCTAAGGTGTTGTGGTGTGAGCCAAGGTTGCGGGTTCGTTTCCCAGCCGCTTTTCTGACGGCGGCAAAAGCGAAACGCCCGTGTGTTTGAGATTTCGGCACACGTTAAGATCCCCAGGTGGTCAAAATTAATCTGGAGCCCTCCACTATGGTGCACGTTATCGCCTGTGTAGCGTCTGTGCATTAACACCCATAATCATCTTTCTCCTTCGTCAGGCTCGCTGCCTCCTGTTATGCTTTCTCTGTTTGTACGGATAGGCATAGTGTTGAGCTTCCCCGCAGGATCGCTGTGCGCATTTGGCTGCGGCGCTGATGAAGTGGCCTTATTTATTATTAAAATACCCACATTAGCCCTATGACATTGTTGTAGGGGGGAGGGGGGGGTGTTCTACATGAATAAACGTGAATATTTTGAAACACGACATAACAATAAAGAAGAAAAATACAATGTTTGACGTGAACAGCAGCATACATAATATAAAAAGCAGTAGATTGCAGCGGCACACTCGATGAAATAACTACAAGTCATGTTGCACTTGTGTATCCAAGTGGTGCCAGAGTGCAGTGGAAAACATTGCATGAAGGACGGAAAGGACAGTATCGGGCAAGGCATTCTATCTTTGATAGTTTTTAGAAAAAGACGCTTGGAAAGGGGTCTAAAGGTAGTGATGTTGGTCCTTTGCTTACCCCCTCTCATACAATGTTTTAAGATCAAGCACAGTAGTTTGTGTTCGTTTTAAACTTGTAACAATAATATCACAACTATACGAGTTTGTGACAAAGTGCACAGCCAGATTTTAAACTGCCTCAAATTTATTCATAAGCATTGTAGTGCTCAGGTCCCAGACCAAGGTGGCACACTCAAGACTGGAGCGTACGAGCGCAGTGCGCTGGTTTATTGCAAGCTTGGAGTGCACGCACCTAACAATTGTATGCATCGCCCCAATGGGGCGCCCCAGAACAATTAGTGCTCGAGGATCTTTCATGTATGACGTCTCAATCAAACCTTTGTGTCAGGTTGAGGACTGCCGGCATGCAGTTTCTGGGGGCCAAGTTGAATGCGCCACCATTTGTGGGCTAACCTCTTCAGTATTCATTAAATCTCTCTCTCTCTCTCTCTCTCTCTCTCTCTCTCTCTCTCTCTCTCTCTCTCTCTCTCTCTCTCTCTCTCTCTCTCTCTCTCTCTCTCTCTCTCTCTCTCTCTCTCTCTCTCTCTCTCTCTCTCTCTCTCTCTCCTTCCTCTGTCCTGAAATTTTTATTGTGGGAAGTTGAGCTAGTTAATGAACATTTTTGCAAAAATTTATTTACAAAAAAATTTACAAGAAACTGATTCATAGTTCTTTAGTCCTTTAACATAATTTCAGAAATATTAATTTTCCTTGCGGGCATATGTGAACCAGAATGAATGTTTTATTTATGGAACAAAACAGAAACCGGAATGAAAAACATGTTCCGACACCCTGATCATCTGAACTGCACTGTGCAGGAATGCATTGCCCTTCCCCAGGAAGCATGCCAGAGTTCTGGCAACTGTGGCTGTTTAGTTGCCTGCGATTTGATTGTTACTTTACCTTCTTGCTTTCTCCTCTCTCTCTCTCTCTCCCTCCCTCCTCTTTCCTCTGCCTTTGTTATGCTGTGCGTACGTGCCGGCAGGCTTCCCCCGCGTGCAACAGACACAGTTCACTACCTCCATGCACACACAAACCGGGCGACACGGGGGCGTAAACTGCGACATTGTGCGTGCAGCAGCGGCCAGCCATGCGTGTCAGCCGCAGCGTGCCTGCCTCCTGAAAGGCCCTCCACGCTGGGACCTTTCCAGCCGGCATTGTGTGCTCCTGTTTGTTCCGCTCCGTGCCCCTCGGCTCGTGGTGCGAAATTCCTCCAGCCACGGGGGAAGAGGAGGGCCGCCGGGCCTACCTGTCTGCGCGCGGGGTTGATGGCAGGCTTGATCTCTTGCGCGTTTCCTAAGGGCGCTGATGAGGGGCAGGTTGAGCGCAATTGCGGTTTCAGCCTCTGCTCTTGACCTCTGCCTTTCATCGCTTGTGCGAGCTTTCTGCTCCATCTTTCCTGCCAGGTTTGTAAATGACTCGCGAGCTAGCTTTGTAAGTGCAGCAAGTTGGTTAATAAAATTTAAGGCGCTTTGATGCGATTCGAATTTGGCTTTTAGGGATATTTTGATAAGTGCTTCTAAGGGGGCAAGCTCGTTTAACGCATTTGGGTCAATTTGGATCGTTTCCTGGTTTTTTTTTTTTATTAATATTTTTGTATACAGCTAAAAACTGATCGAACAGTCACCTTGAACCGCGTATAATTTCGTTAAATCGAGAACTTCATAAAATTGGGACTGTCATTTTACAAGCAGTTGATTCCATAAATTCGAAGTCTAAAGGGAAGCGCATCCCAGCAGCCATCGTGACATTGTAGTTGTGGCGGCTGTGGCACTTGCCTGCCGATAATTTAGCAATGCACTAAAAGTCCGCGGTAAAAATATTAAACCAGCCAGGGCTTGCACTGAAGTCGTCACACCCGGGCATATGTGCGAAACACAGCATTTTTTGCTGTACCGCTTTTCTGTTGAGCATCCTTGGCTCTCAAATCCTTGAACCATGTAAAGGGGGCTTTCTCCAACTTCTCGTTCTGGATGGTTTCGAGGTTGTTTTTCTTCAATGCGATTCCAGGTGAAGTTTAGTGGATTATGTCTTCCTTTCCCTTCAGGATTATGGAAAGCGTGCTGGCCGGGACGCCGTGGTCTGCGATTACAAGACTGCTGAGTCTATGTAGCAGAGCTCCGTAAAAACAGAACTACATCTCTCTCTCTCTCTCTCTCTCTCTCTCTCTCTCTCTCTCTCTCTCTCTCTCTCTCTCTCTCTCTCTCTCTCTCTCTCTCTCTCTCTCTCTCTCTCTCTCTTTTTTTTTTTTTTTTTCCTTCTTTCCTCTCTCTAATGGGGTGCAATAATCTTCGTGGCCTTCTTAACAAAACACATTTGAAATTGCTCCTTTTTTAAATATGTCTGCTTCTCGAAATACTTCGTTAAATCGGGAATGGCGCTGAATCTATTTCGCTTGTTCGGGTTCATAAAAGCGTTAAGCCGTATAGGCACCTGCGGGTGAATTCAAATTTGTTCGTTAGATCAGAAAATTCATCAGATGAGGTTTCGTTGAGTTTTGACTCTAGTTTTATCGAGATAAATTGCAGCTGATTCTTCTGTATCTTGATTGGGGAAGCGCTAGGTGGGGGTGTCGTTGTTTTTATTGATCCCAAACTTGTGGCCACTTCCACATTAAATCACAAATATTTTGCAGAAGCAATTCTGTTAAAGAATTTGCTGTCAGTCATTTTAGTGGCCTTGCTGTTTCATCATTTTAAATGATCTGATGAATTGATTGATTGATTGAGGTGTAACGTGCCAACGCTACACAGGTGATGAGGCGTGCCGTGGTGGAGGGCTCCGGATTAATTTTGACCTGGGGATTTTTAACGTGCGCTGAAATCTCAAACACGGGAGTTCTCGCTTTTCAAAAGCCCCCATCACAGAATCAGCCACCGCGGCCAGGAATCGATCCCGATCTGATGAATACAGTGAAATTGGGGCGGTGAGGGAATGCAGACTACGAGCGTGAAATATTTCCGACCGCTATCGGTTGCACTACAAAGTATATAAGATTCAAAATTAGCCAAATAGTATAAATCTATTTTTAAAGGGCTGCTGGAGTGAATTTGTCAAGCTCCGGTTTTTGCTTGCATTGTGTAGACTGGGTCAAATAAACACACTTTTCATCGTTTATCCAGTCGATAGGACTATATTTTATAAAGCCTGAAAGAACAAAATCTACCATGCGCGGTCTGCGGCGGCCACACCAACTAAAGCAGTGAGGTCCATACAAGGTTCTACTGTCATTGGACGATGTGCAACATTTGAATTCAAACCAGTTTAGGTTTCTGTTCTGTGAAACAACATGCTTGGCATCCAATGTAATCGTTGGCTGGGCATTCTCGATATCTCAGTAATCAGCATACCGCGCTTCTGCCACGTTGTCGGCTGTAAAATGCGTCAGATAAGCCTAGCCAAGGCGTATGCAGTGGATGAACGCCCTCCATGTCACAGGAGACGCTCAAATGCGATGCTCTTTTCCCCCACCTTCATGCCTGTATCCTAAGAGGTGTGTCCACACTAGGCCAAGGGTCAGCCGATTCAGGACTGTGCCCGCAAGCAGTCAAAGCTTATGGCATCAGTCTGCCCACTTTCTGCGAACTCGCTCGTGGAGCATTGAACGTTACAGCTCAAAAATGGTGAATACAGTATAAAAAAAGAAAACATTACCCAAAAACAAATAAATCAACTTCGAAAAAAAAAAACGTGCTGTCGGGGTTCAAACTTGCAAATCGCAAAACAATAGACCTAGGGCTTCAAACCACTCGGCCTTTAGCTAGTGCTGTTTTGAATGGAAGTATAAGGTAAAAATTGTATAGCCAGTTTACATTTTTATTTAGTTTTAGCATTCCAAGCAGCTTAGATAATTATTTATTGAACAGCGCTCATGCAGTAAGCGTCTCCCAAATTCCCCACAAATATCTCACCTCTAGCGACTGCATTTCTTAGGCACAAAAGCAATTCGCAAATGTGTGGTCGTGCTGCTGGCCGCTGTGCTAGTTCACCCAGCACAAATAGTGCTCCCACACCTTGGTTTTACGCTGTATGGTGAATGTTCTGGTTGATTTTAATTCCTTCTTACCTATATTAACTTCGCTGGCTCTTCTTCCGTCTTCAATTGGCCTTAGATTTTTCTACTAGCATACCAGTCAGAGAAGTGTCACGCACGCACTTGTGTGGAGCTACATGGACTTAGAGCTTGATACTGTCTACAAACTAGCCGTCTAAATGCACATTCTTCCAGGCAAAAATGTATCGTGGCTTAGTTTCAGGTGAGCAAATGCATTGCGACGACCCGCCGCCGGCCAGCTGACGCAACGCTGGACCAAGGGTCGGCGAGCCGTGCAGTCGTACAGTGAGGCCAAGCCATCTCGTTTCGATGTCATACGGAACATCATAGGAAATCAGCAACTAGGATGCGGAGGGGAGGACAGCATTTTCGAATTGGTTTTTGTACTGAATAAAGTCTCGTAAAAGCTGCAAGAGTGGTCGAAACGCGCCCTAGAAACTCCAGACTACAACTTCCGCTGGTAATCCCGCAGTGTTTACAAATCACTTCGGTGTCTCCTTCAAACTCCCTCTGTGGAAGTTGGTATTGGGGGCTGTGTAGTGTCTGATGTTTCCAACTTGATGCTGTGTTGCAAATAAGTGATGCTCCCTTAATTAAGGACCCAGCTTCAGCATTTTGACAGGTAGTCTTGATATGGAACATTGCAAAGTTACCGATTGATTGAAGCTGGAGCTCTTGATTCACGGGTGAGCTGCTGTACAGTATGGGCACTGCACAGTACAAACAAGACTTCCAAGTCTTGTACTTCCAGGGCTTGTACCTCCAGGTCTTCCAGGTCTTCGTTTTGTCATGAAGCAGCATTTGTGTGGTGACTTTGCTTATGTTCTATTTTTTAAAAAGTGCACTTTATAATGAGAAGCTTTATAAAACCGGCCTGGGCTGTTGTTGCAGGATTAAAACGAATTTTGCACAAAATCATTTCAGGTATGACATTGAAAGTTATGACATTGATGTCTTCTCCTGTCTTGTACACTATAAGGGGATTGTTGAGTAAAACCGTGTTACGAGGAGGAGCCGAAATCACTTTAGAAATTGTCTTTGTCAAAAGCATCGCCTCCACTTCTAGCTGGTTTTTAGAGGGGGGTTATAAGTCTTCCTTTTTATTAGTTTTACTACAGCCAGATTTGCTTTAAAAAGGCTAAAGTTTGAAAGCTCAACCTAGAGCACCAAATGCTTGGCCACATGCAAGCTTTAAAATTAAGTTGGTGGGCGTTTGCTAATTTTGCCAAGAGCAATGACCCCAATTGAATTAATAAATAATCCTGCCTTTTAGAAAAAGGTTCACAAAAGAAGAAACGCTACAAAATTTCATTAGGGCCATTCTTCCTCCGTCCTCCCCCATTTCATCTTCATTTTTTGAGACTGTTGATGAGGGAAGTTTAACGCACATTTCGCACAGCAACAACATGCTTGGAAACCTTTGCCTGTTTTGTTTTTCCATGGCTGTTTTCGCGCACAGACATAAAAAAGAAAATAGGACCGATGTTTGCGTCATTTGCTAATAGCCGTCATGTTTCTTTTTCCTTTCTTTCCCTAGGAACCAATGAAGTCAAAGGCTCCACAATTACATTTAGAGTACAGGTTTTACAAGCTTTTAGGAAACAATGGTAAGATCATTCAACCTGCTCTTGTGTGCACAAACAATACTGTGCGAGGAACATGCACTGTGCTAACCTGCGTTCCTAGCAGGTGTTCATAGTCAATCTCGCCAGGGTTATTGACTTCTCTAACGCAGCTGGTAGTGCAGCAGTGTGTCTTCTCGCGTTGCTGGCCACTTTCTGGGGAGTTGCACCAGGTCGTGACAGATAAGAGTTACCTTCCACTTGAGCTACGATTGGGTGGCTCATCTCGTCTCCCCCGTCACTGACGCATCCCCCTGCTATTTTGTAGCGCTGAACACATTTTAGAACGATGAGGCGATCTTTGGCGGTGTGCCTGGCAACCAGGAAAATGCAAGCGATTGTTTGCACAGCCGGGAAAATTGGGGAATTTGGCGGGATATCTTTTAGCCGAGTCAACTTTGAGGAGTTCGCAAACATTCGAAAATCGACAAATGGGGATAGTCTGGAAATTGTTAAGGGATTGAAAATATGCGAACCTTCAGATACTTTGTGAATAGCATTCACTCCTCAATTCAATTCTCAGCACAATTTTACCATTGTAAGTATTTTAGTTTTTCAGATATTAAAGAATTATGAATAAAGGAAAAAAAAAAAGAGGCTTACTTGGCCACTACACACGTGCATCCTTCAGGCTTTGATGCACATCATATTCTCTTGTGTGAGCTTTCCTGTTTAGCAGCAGTGTGTCGCAAAAAAAAAAAGCTTAATGTCAAAGCTCAAGACAAATTTCTTTAGTAAATTCAGATGACATTAATGTAATAAGCTCAATGGATTTTATGCAGAAACTATAAACGAGCAGTTTGAATTGTAGCTGGGGTGGTGTTTATTTTTATTTTTCTAAGACCCACTAATTGGAATGGACAAATATTGAATCGCATAACGAGCATTGGTGCCCTTATCTTTGAAAGCTCAAGTTCCTGCTTCGTCAGTGTTCTGCATAATTTTGATGACTCAGTAGTGTTCAGTGCATCAGGCTTGGGCTGAGGCCAAAACCGTAAAAAGACAATACTGTAGGCATCATGTGCAGAAAAGAAATAAAGTAGCTGCTGCTTTTAAGGGACAGCAACCGATTTTTGGCGAGTATATGTTCCCTATCGCAAACGAAAGGACATCCCTTAAAACACCTTAACGCGAAACGGTTTTGCTGATTACGCCCTAGAACTTTCTCAATCGAAATTTTCATGTCTACAAGCCATGCGTCCTCCCAAACATAATGCTGGCAACCATGGCATACAGTAGCGCGGCAACATCCTTTTGTCTGCATGCGAGATGAAAAGTGATATTTAAGAAGTATTCCCCAGCTAAAAAAATTTTGAATTGCAGACTTTCTTGTTCCTTAATGGGTCTTAATCACTAGAAGCAGCCTAGTGGCCTAGTATGACATACTCTATTTTGCATGGAGGCGCCATCTGTTGGGATGGTTGAGAGGTAGAACGCTGGCTTCATGTTGTGGAGGATGGCAATTCGATTCTCCCCGGACGTGTTCTTCAAACTGAAAACGAATATTTCATCAGAAAAAATGCTCCTGACTCAGGCTTAATCGTCAAACAACGTACAACACAAGCAGGAAGCTCCTTCACTGGGTCTGTTTACTGAACGCTGCCGTTGATTCTGGGCATGGAGGCTCAGCTAGCCACACTGAGAGCAACCCAGCAGCGACGGGCGGCGGGTCTCAAAAATTTTCAAGAGAATTTTTAGAAATACATATACAATTTAAGCTTATGCAAATACTTGCGTTAAAGGGTTTTCAATAAGTGGACGAATGTTTCAGCAGTTTCAGTAGGTGCAAGGTTTGAAGGTTTGCGGTTCACGTGACCAGGACACATAATGTAGTGTCACGTTAGCACACATCGAACCGCCACCCTTCAGATTTCTAAAAGTGTAGTGCCAAATAAAAGTTATTTCTGCCTATTTGTTTATAAATCACTTGTGATTACCCCACTATATAGAACGCTGGCTTTCACATGAGCTAGATAACATATATTTAACAAAAATCGGTTGTCTGTCCCTTAGGTGATGAAGGCTTCTAATCTCTAATGGAAAACGGACCCTCTGAAGCACTGAAGGCTTTTGTTGTATAATTTGTGCAACCCCAATAAATTGTGTTTCCTTTGAAATGCCTTTTATATATTTGCGTGCACATTAGGTGGGGTATTATACCAATTCCCTAGTCAGGGAACTTTAGGTAAAATTTTAGGCCAGGGGAAATCTGCAAAAGTCGGAAATTTTTAGGGTCATTTGCCAGACACCCTTTTTTAACATTTTCTCAAGTTCTATAATTTCTTGAAGTCTTGTGTTCCTGTTTGCCAACTGGAATGTTATGCTTGCAGTTTTGATGTGTTTACTGCCATGTCCCTGACACATTTTTGCCAGAAATTTCCAATGCCAAATTACATTTGCGTTTTGAAATTTTTCGGCTCCCAGAAAACATCCCGGGTCTTCTTGTTGGCATGGCTGATTTTTTGTGAGCTGTTGGCGATAGTGTGCGCTGATTGCTATTTCTGTGTGTCTGCTTGTGGCCCATGCAGAAGGCATCCCCAAGGTCTACTACTTTGGACCCTGTGGGAAGTATAATGCTCTGGTCATGGAACTGATGGGTCCCAGCCTAGAGGACCTGTTTGACCTCTGCGACCGCAAGTTCTCTCTCAAGACTGTCCTACTTACAGCCATTCAGCTAGTGAGTTTCAATCAGCGCCGGTCTTCGTGTAGCTGTGTGTGCTTGTCCTGTCTCTTGCAAGCAAGCGCTATTCTGAAAGCCTTTTTAATAGAGCTTTCATCCCTTTCAGAAGGGAACTTTTGTCATCGTAGATATCTGAATCAAGGTGGAGGATATGTGGAACAGATAACATGTATCAGAAATACGAGACAGAACGTTCTAGTTTGGGAGTCTAGCTTGGCCATACGTACAAGGCCTTCTCATCGGCTACGCATTACAGCAGGTCCTTCGCATTTTTCTCTCTTTTTAAAGATTTATTGACCACATCCTGCGGTGTGGCAGCGTTTATTTGGCATTTCAGCGTAGCAGTGCTTGGACTAGAAAGAATAGACGGCGGCAGAGCCGGTGGGGATGTCCAAGTTGACCCTGATCGAGGGGGGGCTCTGTTGCAGCTTCATCGGATCGAGTACGTGCACACGAAGCACCTGATCTACCGGGACGTGAAACCCGAGAACTTCCTGATTGGGCGGCAGTCCACCAAGAAGCACAACATCATCCACATCATCGACTTTGGCCTGGCCAAGGAGTACATTGACCCGGAAACCAACAAGCACATTCCCTACCGGGAACACAAGAGCCTCACAGGCACCGCCCGCTACATGAGCATCAACACACACCTCGGCAAGGGTGCGTTGGGGCTGAATGGGAACTCGTCTAGTGCCATCATGGTTGCTCGTGTTTTGTCGCCAAGTCAGCTGTAATGACATTCTGGTCGCGCAGCCTGCGAAGCTGACCAGTCTTCTTGTTCTGCTGCGGCCTTGTATGTCCTGCATGGCCAATAGGTGCATGTGGCACTGCAGCCTTTCATCCAAGCTTCATGCTCGTACTGATGCCTCGCCCAGTGGCACAGCAGTCACCAGAGAGCTGGGTGAATCTGCACGGTGCACTGCTAGGTTCACCACATCTGCTTTTCTTGCCAGCGGACAAAGTGGTGACAGCCACAGTACAGGAAGAAGGGTTAAAGTAAAATTTTCCGCCTACTTTGAGTTCCGTCGGGGAGATTTAATGGTGTTTTTGTTTATGCGAACCCTTTGGAGGGCCTGCCCTCACATCATGCTCGTTCTGGTTCAGAGCAAAGCCGGCGGGACGACCTGGAGGCGCTGGGGCACATGTTCATGTACTTCCTGCGGGGCAGCCTGCCGTGGCAAGGCCTCAAGGCGGACACCCTCAAGGAGCGCTACCAGAAGATCGGCGACACCAAGCGGGCCACCCCCATCGAGGTGCTCTGCGACGGATACCCCGGTGGGTGGTCCACGTCCATCTGCTGCACTGCAGCAGGGCCCCACATCACATGGCCGGCTGCTTTCAGGAGACCAAAGTTGTCGTGTTGCGAGTGCAAATTGAGCCACAGCTTCATCATGTTCGTTGCGCCAATCAAGTCTCATCTGTCTGAAAGCTCTTTCCAAGGGCTCCCTCTTTTTTGAAGATTGGCACGCATAATGCAGGGGGAGTGCCTGTAGTTTTCGGTTGCTTGGTGGGTCTAGCTTCTGTTTGGATAACCTATCGCTGCCCCTCTGCCCTGCGCACAGCTTTGATATTGCAGAAATTTTCACTCGCTGTGTTTGGATTTCTGATGCATAAGAACATTGTATGAGCCATCCCAGTAAGCAATGCCTGATCTCCGTTTACATTTCATCTGGCATTCGGCTGCTTGAAAACATACGTTAGGATGGATGTCTATCAGCAGTTTCCTTTTTGTTGCTCCTTTGAGAATAGCAAAATACTTAGTGGTTCCATAAGTGCGATGGAAAGGTGGAATCAGGTTGTGCATAGAGCATTCTCAACAGTGTTTGCACATGTAAAAATGCTGGCACTTCAGGACAGTGATGACTTTCCGAGTTCCTTGTAGGCACCCGATTTGCAAGTACCTGCTGCAGTTGCTGCACTTTTGTTCCAAAGAGCTCTGAACAGCGACTGAGTTGACAGCCACTAACAAAAGTATCAAGAAACCCCCGAGTTAATTGTCAGGTTGTGTGGAAGCATTGTTCTCAGCACTTATCTCTGAATATGCACTTATCTTCAAACCAGTTGGGATACAAATACTTATGATGTTTCTCTTCACCAGTAAGCTTCTCTCCCCTCGAGAGAATCGCACATGTGGTAGATGAGCTCACGCACACACACACTGCACCACACCGCCCCACAAACCGAGTGAACCTCGCGGTCACAGTTTTAGGAGAAAGATGGTTAAAACTCGAAGCTTTTTCCCATGCAATCTGAGTCAAAGTCCAAAATTGCAACTGCTTCAACTGTGTTGGAAGGGCGCACTCAGATAGACGTCGGCTTCAAAGCGCGAGGGGTCCAGGTTTGATTTCGACCATGAATGGCATTTTTTTTTTTTTCTTGAAGCTCTTGACATGCCTTTGTGGAAACGCATTGTGTAAGTTGGCTTGGCCTTCCTGTAGTTCGTTTTCGTGATGGGATTATTTGACATGCTGCGGACACTGGGTCCAAGCAAGGTGGGCGATATAAGTGCACACAATACAACAGTACTACACCACTTTATGATAGCATGTTCATGGTGGCTAGGTCATTCCACTCACTTATGGTGCGGAGGGAAAAAAAACTTGAAAACGTCAGTTTGTGCAAAGTAAGGAGTGGGCGCGTGATGTCTACGGTGAGCGGCAAGTTGTGTGTGCGGCAAGCGGCACGTTTGCTCTCAATCAAAAACGGAAGTTTTTATCACCACGAGATAAGGCAGCCATCGTTGCCCGAGTCACTGGTTAAAGTGGAAGAAAAAAAGATTTAATACCGACGAGTTTGGAACCACCAGCAGCTTGCTGCACCGTTTTGAAATGCAAGGACGCCACCCTTTAATGGCGCATGAGTGCAAAACAAAACAGTGACGGCTGTGGCCTTTCTGGATGTCAACAAAGCGGTGCTCACATAGTTTTGTGGACAGCATTAGAACAGTGAGGTGCCACTGTCTGGCAAAGTTTGTCAACAGAAGGAGCTGGACTTCACTTGCATGCTCAGACATACTTGGTGCCGAGGACCAGGGAGGAAAATGTGCAGAGAAGGCGAACCCACAGGATGTTTTGGATGCGTTTGGCACAATTTGGTAGTTCTTAGGCGCGCACGACTAGCAATGAAGCACTTCTTGTAGTGCGGGAGCTGAGCTGGGAAGTTGCTGCAAGGTAAGGCTCGCCAAGGGATGTAACCAACCTTCGGTAATGAATTTTCAATTTGCAGGCGATTTTCCTGTCGTTTATGTTTCATTCTCGTGGCAATGCAATTCCCGCTAAAGCGAAGTTCTCGGCTTTCCCTGGCAGATTCGTTATTGCGGGGTTCGAGTGTATTTATTTTTTCTCTTGCATTCTTCTTGCAACTCCTTTACCGATATTTGAGCAGTGTGTGAAACCACTTGGAGCATTCTCCTGGGTGCAGGCCACAGTTGTTACTGCAGGTTTTGCAGAAGAAAAAAAAAAACAATTCCCCTCGCCCTCCTCTTGTTTTTCTGCCACTACAAACAGCACAGTGCCTTTCCTCGCATCCCGTACGGGCAGACGGGCCCCGCTTTTTGGCTCAAGCCCTCAGGTCACCCACCAGCTGCTGGGTGAGGTTGCGGCGGTACTGCAGGTTTCCCCGCTCTTTCTCGCCATGATTCTGCAGCTGTGTGCGCATCCAAATAAAACTATTGACAATGGAAACCTGTAGATGCCAGGAAAAAAAGCTTTCACCACCATTTCGTTGTCTTTCAACGAAATGCACTGCTTACAGAGTAATAATCCGCGAGTTGCTGTCTCCACCGCTGTTGTGGTCTTCGTCATTCGCTTATGTCGAATCGCTGTCATCACCAACTGATGTAGGCACGCAATTCTCTTCCTCACTGAAGTCATCATCACTTCCACTAGAACGCACGCAATGGGAAAGTGTCCATGCTTCTCAGCGAACAGCATGCTCGTGAAAACACTCTTGATCCCAGAAGGCCCGTGCTGAACATTGTGCTGCACCCTAGTGCAAAAAGAAGAAAACTTCAACAAAGTTCACTTATTATCCTTCAAGAGATGGCGTATCATCTATACAAAGAATGCGGGCACATCGCAGTGAAAAAAAACCGCTAAATTTAACCTTGAACACCCAAGTCGGGCGTGCCCCAACAGCAGACTGGTACGGCCGTGTTTTATGACGGGCAGGGCCCGACTACGGACCGCAGAAGGTTAATTAAGGTGGGTCGAGTGCTAGTTTGTTACTTATGGGCGGGGAAAAAAAAAATCTAATCTTAATTGCTTTCTTCAAATTTATAGTAAAGGTAGGTTGTTAATTTTCATTAGTTCAGTGAGTTAGTCAGTTGGGGAAAATTTTATGAATAAACTGCACAGCTTCCCTTCGGATTCGTTCCAAGATTTATCGGTGTTAGATTTTGTGTGCGGATCCTAAACATGGATACTCAAGCTTGGGCCTTATTAGTATTCAGTAATCTAGAAGTTTAACGTTAGGCGGGGCACTTTTAAGCTTACGTTTTAGGAAACACAGCTTTCGGAATGAAGGCGAGCAAATGTTGTTGATGTGAAGGTTTCTGGACATGTAATTTGTTTCGTCATGCCTAAATACTTATATTTATTAACCACTTCCAGCGGCCACGGACCTAGTTTATACGCATGCTTTTAAACGCTGCTTTTTAAGGAAGATGCACACACTTGTTAGCATTAACATACCTGCCAGGTTTCCTGAATTCTCCAAGAGACTCCCGAAACTTGAGGGTTTTGTACGATTGCACGAGCGAAACAACGATCTCCCAAAAATGCACCTGTGTTTTGCCAAATCTTTCTCCTAGTCTGGCCACGTCGAACTGTAGCTACCAGACTATCCGGATTAATCCAATTCTACACCAATTGACATTAGTGAACCGCTTTAAAAGCGTAGTTGGCAATGCACAGAAGTTGAACCGGTCAGTACTGGAGATACGCTGAATTCAAGAGGCATTTCAGCGTAGCAGAAAAAAAAAAATCACCCACTTCCAAGTACCCATGTCTCACTACCCTTTAATAAGAGCAGTGTCACAGGGGAGAGCATTGTTGCAATCGACAAAATACCCAGGACTTTCTGAAAATGGCAGTGTCAGCCATGTTGAAGATTTAGCAAGCACACCTGCCAGGTTTCCCAAATTCTCCGAGACACTCCCGAATTTTGATGGTTTTGTACGTTCGTACGACCGAAACGAAAATCTCCCGAAAGCGCGCCTGTGGTTTGCCAAATCTTTTTCCAAGTCTGGCCACATTGTGCCGGAGCTACCTGACAGTCCAATTAAATCCTACACGAATTGACATAGTGATTAGAGCAGAGCTCAAAAAGCCCAGTCGCCCACGCGCAGAAGTTGAACCAGTCAGTACTGCAGCAACGCCGAATGCGACAGGCAGTTCAGCATAGGAGAAAAGATCGCACCCAGTTCCGGTAATACATGTCTGTCAACCTTTGCTCACTTTCTTTTGGCGAGGTGTCGCAGGGGCGAACATTGCTACGCTGGGCAATATTGCCCGGACTTCCTGAAAAGAGCAGCGTGTCAGCCACGTTGAATATTTAGCAACTGACCAGTGGTACAGTTTGTTAATTGTTTGGACGGCACAGTTCGGCTCTTGCTCTGCTGTAACTGCATTGAAAATGCATGTAGAATATTCCATTCTGTTCCTACTAATCCCAACCACCCCTAATGCTATCCCGGCGAACCTGGCAGGTATGAGAAAGTGACCAGTGGTGTAAGTTGTTAGAAGTTTGGATGACACAGTTCAGTTCCCGCTCTATTGTAACTAAATTAAAAATGCAATGCTTACTAACCCCCCTCCCCTCACCCTCCCTCACTCGTTCTTTTGTTTTCATTACACTAGTTACATGTGCACATGTGCATTCGTTGTGTAAGGTGACGGGAAGGAACTGAGGGATGTCTGCGTGATTTGTGTTCAGCTTGCCTCTAGCAGAGTACGTGTGCAGCGGGCCCTTGTTCACACCCCCACCCCTCCTTCTCCTCTTCGCAGCAGAAATGGCCACGTACTTGAGGTACGTGAGGCGGCTAGACTTCTTCGAGACGCCAGACTACGACTACCTGAGGAAAATGTTCCACGATCTGTTTGAGCGCAAGGGCTACGTGGACGACGGCGAGTTTGATTGGACGGGGAAGCAAATGGTGAGCTGCTGCCGCCGCTGGCACCCTCCTTCCTTTTCTCTCTCTGGTTGCATCCGCCGCCAGTGCCTTCTTCATCGGGCAGTCAAAAAAATTATTCAATGATGCTTTTCTTTAGACACTTTTTTGTCTGGATCACTGGGGTCGCACACCTCAGTCAGATCTTGCTTGTACTCAGTAGCACTAGTTCTTTGAAGTGGGGAATTAAGGAAAGCAGAGAATTTTCAGGCTAGTCTTAATAGTTACAACTTTAGCCTTCCTCTGTCTTTCTTCTCTCTCTTTCTTTTGTGTGTGAGAGGGTACAGAAGGCTTCTAGTGAAGCGTGAATGCAGTTTTTCGTTTTTGGGTTAAACTAGATATTTTTCTCTCCTGCTATATTAAGTTCATTTTGAACCTAATATCTCCACTGAAAATCACCTTCAGCAAAAATATTTTTGGCCACAAAATTGGTTGCATCCTAGAACGTAATTTGGGGGAAATGAAAATGCGCAGGATACGTAACACTTGTCAGCCAATTCCTAGTGAATGAGTTGATCATTTCAGAATGTCATTTATTTCTGCGACAAGCTACAAATGATTGCTTGAAACAGGCTTCATCTTCGCATGCTTGAGAGGATTGCCAAAATGTAACTGCAGGCATGGAAAAAAAATCACTGGGCGCTTTCAGCCTGTAGCAAAGGCCCCACTGTTATTGTTATTGATTGAAGTGACTCAAATTCGTAGCACAGCAGTGACCAAAGCACTGACATTGCAAAAGTTTGAAGACTTTTTTTTTTTTTTGCTAACTTTTTGGTGCACAGTATCTGTGTCAAAGCATCTTGTGTGCTGAGGAAATATTACTACTGCTAAATGGTGTTTTCTTGTTTATGAAACTGAAAAATGAAAAACAGCACCTAGTTTTGTCGCAATACACACTGCAATAAAGACCGTAAACATCCCAGCTGTGAGACTCACTCGGTTTTTCAGGCTATTTGTCACTTTATTTGAGAGCCAAGCACAGGGCATTGATTGGGTTTGTGGCTTGGCTAAGTGGCGTGTTTAAGCAGAATGCGAGTAAGTGTGTGCCGGTGGGGGGTGGGGTTCTCTCTCTGTCAGTCTCGTAAGCGCCCCTGGCCCCTGTCATTCCACTGCGTGGCTGTCTCTCTCCTCCCTCTCTTGTCTCTTCTGCCGCGATGCACCACTCAGCCGGAAAACTTTGAGCAGCTGAGGCAACTGAGGAATGCGCTTCCGTCGGACGAGGAAAACTCCAGCCAGGTTTGTCGCCCTAGGGCTGGGCCGGCCGAGGAGGAGAGGTGGCTGAGCGAGCAGCTGGAAAGCCCATCTCCACTGGCACTCCTGCCAACCATAGCGCTCATAGAGGTCGTAGCGCATACATTCCCGTTTGTGGTAGCCGCTGCTTCCTGCTTTAAAAGCACCCTTCCAAGCTTTCCAACAAGACAGCTTTAGAGGGCATTGTTCTGCTGTGCAAATTATGGAAAAGCAGAAATCGGGATTTGCAGCAGCTTCACTGCTGTGGCCACTTGTGTGACCCCAGGCTGTCGGAATAAGTGGTTCACACACCAGCCGGACGGCAAAGCAGCAGGATTGCTTTTGTTATGAACGGAATGTTTGCACTGGCCTGCTGAGGGGCTCTAAGTTTGCATAAGCTGAGCAGCAGCTTCAGGTGGTCACACGAACCTGTTGCCCTGTAGTTTGGCAGATTTGCCGAGGTAGCAGGCTGTCTGCAAGACTCGACTTCCTTCAATTCGTACTAAGGCATCACACGTGGCACATGGCAAGCATTCTCTTTAAAGGTTGTTGGGTTTTGGTTGTTTAAAACTTCATGGCCATGAAGTGTGGGTGAGCGAGACGGAACTACCTGCTGCCGGTTTGGAAACAACGAAGGATCGACACTTGCATCAAGCAACGCTTGAATTGCAAAGCTGCGACGTATTAGCAGGGCAGTTCCAGGCAGCCCAACCTGGCAGCTTTTTTTGGGCGTGCAAGGGGCCCGGGTGCAAACTTGTACCTGTAGGAACTTATGCCAAAGGGCATACTGTCGCAATTAAAAAAAAAAAGAAGAAGTTGACATAGAAAAAGTTATTGCAGGAAGGGGGTATCGAAAGGCTTCTGTTCGCAGTCTACTCTTTACCCTGTCACATCAGCTTGTTTCACAGAATGCATAGCCACCGTACTCATTGTGGCATTGTTGCCAAAGTGTCTTGATTTGGATGGCTGCGCTTTGGCCATTCTGGAAAGCAGATAGTTCGATCAGTCAATGTCGTTGTTATTGATGAGCCTGCTAACTACATACACGATACTATTAATAAAAAGTAACAGTATTTGGCTTGGGCATTCGTTGTTCTTTCAGCTTCATCGATGGCTGTTTTTTTTGTGTGTGTGTGTGTGTGTGTGTGCGTTTTTTTTTTTTTTTTTTTTTTTTCCTTCTTTCCCATTGCAGCCATATGCAGAGCCATGCCACCTTTGCTGTGTCACTCATGTCCAATCAATGAAGCAGGTCTCGGGGGCGTCTTTGGCTGCGGGCTGTGTTGTTCGGGACGGTGGAGCCCCAAAATGTTATGCGTACTATGCAACGAGTTATTAAGAGGTCATCTTGGATATGGCATGTGACCTTCTTGCTGTCCAGCAGAGGAATTTCTGGGCCCCTTATGAGACGGTGTTCTTTGGGTTCCAGCTTCTTGCCCCCACAATGTGTATTGGTTCTTCCGCAGCCAATCTTTGACCTGACGTGTTCCGCCAGACCCACTTTCTGGCTAGGCTAGACTGGCTTGTCGCAGCTGCACCTGCTTGCTGCTGCCTCCGGCCCTCTTGAGTGCATGAGCAGAGCTAGGCGCTGACTAGACCATCCTAGAGGGCAGGTCCCAGCTGTTGCATCGACCCTCCTGTTGTGGCGGGGCGCTTGTAGTGTGTAGTGTTGTGTCCTGCTGCCTCGTGTGGAAGTGAGATTAAAAGGACCGTCTCTTTCCCCCTCTCTCTCTTCCTCCTCCTCTCTGTCCTCTGCCCTCCTCCTCCTGTTGCCGTTTCAGTCAACCCCTGTGGGGTCCCTCCAGACGGGACAGGAGGTCATCGTTTCCCCAAACAGGGAAAGGCACATTACAACCAACGCCCGGGTAAGGCAGTCGAGTGGCCCCATCCTCCTCCTCCTCCCTCCCCATGCTTGACTACTCACTGCTCTCTCTCTCGTCATCCTCGACTGACCCTCTCCTCCTCATCCTCTGCTCGCACTTGCTGTTCTCTGCTGGGGCTGCATGGCATGAGCTCTCTTCACTTGGGCAGTGTTCTTCCAAGTGTCTTCCTTGTTTTGGACAAGAGGATTGCGTAGCCAAACGGGGGATGCCTGTTGGAAGCGGCTTTCTTTTCGTTCGAGCGGTCGTGGTGTGTTGTCAGGGTGGCTGCGGGGAATTTCGAGCTCGCACGTTGCATGAACTTGTCTGCCGGTATTGCTGAGGGAACCTGAGCAGTTGCTCATAAGCATAAGGCTGGCTTGAGAGGCTTTTGTTTTTCCCCTGAGTGATGTCTCGTGCTTTTCTTGTTTCATCCTTGCCCTTGCCAGAGTGGCATTGCAGGGGTACATCAATCTGCCCACGGTAAAGGTGACAGGGAAGCATGGCATTTTGTGAGATAAGCTGCTATGTAATTGGTCTCCTGCTTTAATGGTGCACACGTCAAGAGGGGCTGGTCTTTCCTTTTTCAAAAAGAGGCTGCATGAAATGTCGATGCAGGAGCCACAGCTGCCATTCTTTCTGTGAGCTCCTGAAGTTCTGTGTAATATATGGCGGCAGCTTATGAATTGCTGCGATGGGTGGTGTTGACACCGAGCTTAGTGGTTCATTTTTGTGTTTCACTTGGCAAGACCCAGTAATCGCAATTCCAGCGAGAAAATGCACCTGATCTTTTTTCGCCAGCTTCAGGGAGAGGTTGCATGCCAAGCAGTCAACATGGGCATTTGCATTAAATCGGGGTTGGGGCAACATTTGCGCTGCTTGCTCTAGCCGAACAAGACGGTAACCTCCATCCAGGTGTATTGCATTCTATACTGGGCTGCAGTGGCCTTGTTGCAGTGATATTGAAATCTTAGGAAGTTTGCAGTACTTCTAGTGCCTCATGTTCAGTTAAAGTTGCCTAGCACACAAGCGAATCACATGGCTAGTAGCCATAAAGTTTGGCATCTATACTCCCCTGGCGGTGTACGTTGGTGCTGAGGTTTTTGAATAGTGGCCTATAACCCGTAATGTCAACTTGTGGGGTCTTTTGATCTTTGGCTGCACTGAAAATGCTTTAACCCGAGTTTTATCACACTAAGGAAGCTAAGAAGAAAGCCTTGGGCAGTTTCCAGAATCTTTGCACAAGGTCGTGTAATTTTATTGTTCTGCACTTATCTTTGAAGTTGAGAGCATGACGCAACCCCGTCTGGCCGGGAGGGTACATTCGGTACAAAAAATAGACGCTGACCAGTCCAAACAAAACATACTGATGCTTCGGCTTCCAGCACAGAAACCTTGTTCACAATTAATGCATCACCAGAAGTGGGTCGTTTAAAGGCCAACTGCACTCAAAATTTCGACTTCTTGAAAACCCTATTTCCGTATAGTCTGCTTAAAAAGAAAGCAACATGCAAAATACAACAGCTGAAATACGCACGTGGACGCCGCAAGCGGACAGCAAAAATCGGCGATTTTGAAACCGAAACCGAGGAGAGCGCGGCCATTGCAGTGACGTTGCAGCCGTCCAGCGAGCGGCCGGACGGCCACCAGTTCGGGAGAATGTCTGCGCGCACTGGGTAGCAGAGCTCGACCGGTTCTCCCGCTGCGTGGCTGGCCAGAGGAAAAAGCCACCGTCGTCTGGAACGTCACAGGCGCGTCATGGCTGTTTACGCGATCCGCCGGCAGGTGCAGAGTGGTCTGCGGCGGAGCCTTTTTAAACGCTTCTGACTGATTAACGAGGCGTTTCACGGGGCTACCGCTTGTGTCTCAGCTTATTTGGGGGTACTTACTACGCATTCAAAACAAATTTGGCCGAGGTGAAATTTGAGTGCAGTTGGCCTTTAAGTGGGCTTGAGTAATTGCTGCAAAGGGCGTGTGTAGATCGGGCTTAGATTTCTGTCGTTACGATTGACTGTGCTAGATGTGGCCTGAATGATTAGTGATTCCAGATGTAGCCATGATGCTGTCATTTTTTTCAGTTGCAACGATTCTTGCATTGTCCCAATCAATCTTGTGGTCATCCAAACAGCGTGTTCGGCTAAAGCATTGTTTGCAGACGCTCTTTTTCTTTACGTCATGGGCGTGCTGCTGCAGACGGTTCTTGTAATTTTCTGATTCCCCGATATAAACACTTCTGCAGTCTGCGCAAGGTATCTCGTATACCACACCGAGGAAAACGCTGCTTGGGCAAGCGGTCTTTGACTCTCACGAGCTCGTGGCGCATCTTTTTGGCTGGAACGTGGGCCACCTGCATGTCATATTTGCGTAGGACATGTGCCAAACATTTGCTTGTTCCTGGAATGTATGATACAGGAGCTCGCTTCATCGGGGGAGGAGGCGCGTCCAATTGCACTTATAAAGTGCCTCAGGTAACCGCAGCTAGCCAGGTCGTCCCGTACTTTTGCCGTGGCATCCTCGGGCTTCGAGCACAATCTTTTAGCACGCTAATGCGCTACTGATCTTTGAATATGAATGTATTCCTTAACGGTTGGCTGAAAACAGTGTTGTCGTAGTCAAGAGGTGGCACACAGAAGGGCTGACAGCTCAAACAATAAAACAAGTTAAGAATGCTTGGTTTGCTTCCAAATTTTTTAGAGAAGCTCCTACAACCAGAGTAAAGTAATTGAGTTGAAAATAAAATTAAGGAAATTTGGCTCCGCGTGGCAATCGAACCTCGGTGGTTGCGATTTGCGAGACGAGCAGGCATTTCCAACACTGCCACAGCTTGCTAACGTTTACAGACGTGTACAAGTTTGGTCGTGGAGCAAGGAAGGAAAGGATGATATTAATGAGAGGACACGTTCAGCTATTGGGCCCTAGTGCATGATAATAAAATTGTGCGCTCGGCAATAGGACACTACTGCTTCCATTCGCCACATCATGGGGAGTGCTTGGGTGGCTTTGTAACTTTTGTTTCCTGTTGTGTGCCTTTAGCCCGGCCTACATGGTGCGTTTTTCACCCGCGAATTTGGTGGAATGAACGTTCGCACTTGCGAAGTTAGCAATGTCTGGAAATGTCGTGTACATGGCCTGCAAACGTCGCGATTTTCGCATTTCAGAGGCACATTGTTTGCTAACCGAATTAAGTTTGCCACAAGCAAAGCTTGTTGTGATTTTAAAAGGGGGGGGGGGGGGTATTTTACTTTCTGGGCAAGTTGTTTCAGACTGTTTTGCAGTAAGTACGAGTTTATTTGCAGTTTCATGTAACAATCGCCAGTTATTTATCAATATACGCACGCAAAGCAGAGACGACAAACACAGCAAGCAGCCCTGGGTTCACTTGTTGTGTGTGCCTAGCACACCTCAGATGGTTGTTCTTGGGTTCTTCTGTATTCTATAGATAGGGCCTTTTTTCCACTTCACCGATTATTCATTCGTGCGTTTCATTTGGTGCGCTCGCGCTTAAGCCGAACTTATACAAGCAACGACATCTGGTTTCCAAGCGTGCAGATGGTGATGCCGTGACGTTCACCTAGCTATGTTCCTATTGGCCGCAGGTCCGGCCCCTGTGTGCCACTTGAGCGGTGTTCATTGGGGAGGCTCGACCGTTCCTAACATTTAGCACTTTGCTGCAGTAATGAAAAAGGTCGTTTTGCCACCCGAGCGGCGCAGCATCTGCAAATTCGCAGGGAAAATCATGCCATGTTGACAGGCTTGTCTGTGTGGGTGCTAGGACTGTGGAGAAGATGCAGCACGAATGACAAGCATCAAGCACTGCTCGCGTTTGGCTACAGTCTCTGTAGCTTGTGAAACAGAAACAGGCAATGCTGACCTGAGGAGTAATAACAAAGTAACTGGTCATGCAGCACAGCCTGCGGGACAGTTGCTCAAATTGAAGCATCATGTTATAAGATGAGATGAAATGTACTGAAAGAGAATCGGAGGAGGTGTACTGAGTGAGTAATGCAAGGAGCAAGCAGCACGGCCAAGCCGGAAAGAAGCAGATGACGGGTCTTGAGGTCTCTCACAGCGTCGCCAGTGGCCGTACACTTGCCGCCAATGGGTGTTTTGTTGTGGGGCCCCCTCTGCAGTCAAACCCGCAGAAGAATGCGTGGCTGGACCAGGCCAACCCCCGGCAGGCAGGCAACACCCTGCTGGCGGAGAAGCTGGCCCACCAGGGTGGCGGGGCCGTGCCCCAGGGCTCGGTGCAGGTGGTGTCCTCCACCAACGGGGACCTGGCCAACGACGACCCCACCACCGGTCACTCCAACACCCCCATTGCCCTGCCCGTCGAGGTCGAGGTCGTCTCGGACACCAAGTGAGTGGCCCCTCCGTTCCGTTCGCCCCATTTCGAAAGGGCCCCTGCCTGACCCTGGTTGTGCCCCTTGCCCACCCCAGGTGCTGCTGTTTCTTCAAGAAGAAGAAGAAGATTGGTCGCCAGAAGTGACTGGCCCTGGCGGCCTCGGCCACCCCTGACCAGGAGGCCACCTTGCTCTGGACGTCCCCTTCCGATTCCAAGGAGAGTGTGCCCTGCGCCGCCCCCCACACCACCGCCACCACCCCACACATCTCCTCGTCGGCCTTCTGATCACGGCGGTGGAGGCGCTCTATTTATACAGGATGGAGGGAGCCGCTCCTCCTCTCTCCCTTCTGACACTCGGTGGTGCGCGGGGAGGAGGGAGGGGGGCACCACAGAGACAGCTTTTCTTCCCTGTGGTGACTGCATCGGGGCGCGACAGTTGTTTCCCCTACCTTCTTTTTACGCGAGGAGATCGGGCGCTGCCACATCCCAGCACGCGGGGGCGGTGTGTCGGAACATGGGGCACATCCCACGCTTTCATCTCCCCCTTCCCCAGTCTGAGTGTTTTAAACCGTGCCACTGTTGTCACCTCATAACTGACAGTGAAATGCAAGCTGCCCAGTGTCTTGTGAACATGTCCCGTGCCACAGCACTCGTAGGTGTTGGGCACTCTTTGGAGCGCTGTCCTGCGAAGGGCACGCAATGCCTGACGGTGCATGCAGCGCCAACGCTCGGGTCCCACGCACAGACGTGCACTCGGATGCGGGATGGGGGCCTGCGGAGAGCATCGGCGGTGGAAGTTTTCCGGCGGACTGTTAGCCTTATTGTTTCCCTGGCGGTGTTTTGAAAAAAGGGGGAGCCCTGTGTTGCTGATTTGGCATCTTTCAAGCTCACCTTGTTGCATTCTTTACTTCCAACTGAAAACTGTGGCTCGCTGGCGAGTTAGGTTTTTTTTTGTTGCAACCCTGCTGTCCGACTCGACCTTCTTCGATCACCGCACGGCCACGGGCGCCGTCCCGCCTTCAGTCGTGCCAGCCAGGCGTGTGTGTCAGTGGTGCGTACGGCACGGTCGTTGCCGCTGGGAGCAAGCCAAATACGGGGAAGGGGATCACCCTTTGTCGCCAAGCACTGCGGAGCAGTGCTGCCTCGTTGGAGTGTCACGTGCCTTTGTTGCTGACACCCGAGAGCTCTCTGCTGCCTGCGTGTGTGTGACCCGCAAACCTGTGACCGGAGTGAGGACGGGGGTTGAAAAAAGCTGGAGGACTGCAGCCGGACGCCAATATGGGGCAGGAGAGAGAAAAGGCGGACTGGGAAACCGTGCATGCCCGAAGGGAGCTTGCTGGTCGCGCTCGTAATATTTGAAGTAGGAAAAAACGGTGGCGAGGACTCGGTGGAGTTGTTCCCAATCCCCCCTAACTTTTATTATTATTATTTTGTCTGTGTGGTTTCCAGCAAACAGTGTACAAATTGTAAAGAATAGTTTGTTCTTCTCTGCTGTCACATCTTTTTCGTACGCCAGTCTTTTTCTTGCCTTTTTATTTGTTTTACGTAGGTTTCCCACAGCCCGTCCCCGTCCCCCCCCTTTTTTTTAATTTCTCCTGCGTTGTAATAATAATCGGGTGCGAAGCAGGATCACATTGAGGAGAGTTTAAGCTAATAGAGAACGGACTTAGAGACGGGAATGAAGTCGCAATTATTTCACAATGGCGGTTGGCACAGGTGCAAACGGCCTGTGCGAGGGCTCTCGCTGCTGATGCCACGAAGTGTGTGACCGCGCCTTTTTCTTCCTTTGTACTATAATACATTTGTCTGTGCTGCCTTGTACATAAAGAAACATGATAGGTGGAACAAGAAATGATGCTGCTGCTTTTCCTTTTTTGGAGCACGGTCCTCTGCACCTGCCCTCCTTCTTTCATGGCGCTCTGTCGTCTGTGTGGACCATTTGTTGCCTTTGCTGACGTGGTGATGATGCAAAGGGAAGGCATTGTTACTCCCTGTAATGTAGTTAAAGGGAAAAAGAAAAATCTGGTGTCCAAAAACGACTCTCTTTTTCACCCTCTTTTTTTTTTTTTTTTTTTTTTAACGGTGCAATGACATTGTCATTTTTTGCCGTGGTACTTAGTCATTTTGTCGAGGCACTGCTTACTACTGTGCTTGTCGTTTTCCGCGCGCAACCTCTGCCTCGCTGCCCCCTCTCCCCCACCCTTCCCTTCTTCCCCCCTCATTTGCGCTTCGTCTTCTCACACAAGAATGAATGGTTTTTGATCTCATGCACACAACTTTTCCATTTGTGTATATTGTTGCGTCGTCTCTGTGCTGCTTGCGTGTGTCCGCCCGTCGTCCTCCTCCTCAAGTTGTGTGTGTGTGCCGAGACTGCGCACAATTTGACAAGTGGCATGTCAAACTTGTTGTCTCGTCTGTAAAGTCTCTAGCCTGTGGCAAACTTTGCCTTGCCTTGTTCGTTTCGGAGCCCGTTGTTCCCCCTCCCCCGTTCTGGTCTTGGTTGCATGGCGATTGTTTAAATCACCCCTAGCTTGGAACAATGCAATACCGGTGGATTGATTTTCCTTACGTGTGACTGTGTGTGCGTGTGACTTGTAGTGCTTTTGAGTGTGTCGCTTAGGTGAACTGCGCGTGAACTGCTCCGAGCGTGCCCTTGTACGATACGACCCCTCGCCTTTCTCCCGTTGTTTTGGGCCGCAACGTTGTCCTGCCATGACACTATTTCCTTTCCCTGTGGACATTATTATTAAATGGAAGTGGACTGGTGTGACTATTATAGGTGGATGTGATATCTCGAGCTCAGACAGACGCTAGCCGATCACCCTGTGTAGTGAGTAGCAGAGGGAACGCCGGGCATTGAGCAGGTTCCGACGCAATGTATTGCACTGGAGAGATTGTTTGGGGAGAGGCCTGTGCTTGGCAGCCGCTCGTAAAGCCGCATTAGTGGGATTGCCAGCTCGGTGTTGTTGGAACGCGTGCTCAGTGGGTGCTCGGCCTTATTTCGACGTTCGGTCCTCTGCAGGCGCAAGAGCGGCACAAAAAGTGCCCGGCCGGCAAGCTACATTACCCGGGACACGTGCCGAACGCTTTCTAAACTAAGAATCGCACAAGAAGTGCCTGTCGAATGTTTTGTCCTGCCCTCGTGTCCTCCCTCGTTGTGCAGAAGAGGAAAAAAGGAAGAACAACTGCGGTTGTTTAGTGAAGGAGCTTCTGTGGCAGTTTTTCTAACCCTCCAAGTAGTGCTGCGGGGCTTCTCGCGAAGCAGTTCCGTTTTGAGAAAGGTAGACGTGAATGGTGCCACGGTCTCCTCACCGTGCTAGTAGTCTGTGTGGCAAGCCAAAGATGTAAGGGAAGGGAAGGGGAAAGCGGGGCATAAGCAAGTTGCTTGAACGAGGAAGAGAAGCCAGATCAAAAAGCTTTTTTCCCAAAACACCTCCTCCAAGCTGTGCATCACCTACAATGCTACACAATTAGCCCTCTGCTGGAAATGTCTTGCTAAACTTTGTATGCATACACAAACTGTTGTGATAATCAGTCTGTAGGGTGAAATTGTAGGCTGCTGCTGTTTTTTTCTCCTTGTACGTCATCCCACTCTGTTTGGTGCCCCATTTATTTTTTGTCATGTTGAGCAAGATTTTTTAGAAGTTCTAGGGTAGGGCCCGCATTTGTTTTCCTTTGCTTCCACCAGTCTCTTCCAAGAATAGTTTGGTGGACTGTGCTTCAGTCACTCCAGGCCGTTTCTGCTTTTTGTGTGAATGGAATAAGAAAAAAAAAAATAAACTGAAAGGATGCAGGAAGTTGCAAGTCCAGTGTGGTTTCCTTTTATGGGACGATGTTTATTTGTAGGAAATCACTTCGAGGACATTGAGGTACGTACACAATGGTAGGTGTGGCGACAACGGAGTGATAAACGAAATCCACATATTTACAATTCATTGCAGCACAATTGCAAGCTGCAAACAATGCACAAATCTGGGAGGAAGCTGGGTGAAACAATGCAGTGTGGTTTAAGAGGATGACGAGCTGCAGCTTGCACCACTGTCGCTTGCTTCAGAACTTGATCCAGCGCCGGATGACTGCTGCCCTTCTTCCGGTACCTTCTGCTTGACTAGGAAGCCGGCAATTTCCTTCTGCCATGCTGGAGTTGGTCTTGGACAGTAGGGGTTTCCACCACCACTCTTATCTGCAACACGAATGCAGAAACTGTTAGGTCAAAAGTCACTACTGACCCTGCTAATCTGGAGTCTTTACAGTGATAGGACACCCTAGTTCGTTTAAAAGGGCACTAGCACCCTCTGCTTGTGCTGTGGAGCATGTAGCCATGGAGGAAGAAAATGTTCATGTAGCCCCACACAGCACTGTCTCGAAATAACTACCTCCCGCAAGAACTGTCAATGTGGTCCGGATTTTTGTCTCCTACATCCTTGTTTGTGGAACATCTTCGAATAACGGCGTAAAAACAGACTAGCGGAAGAAAAAGACAGGACAATGCTGTCTTCTTCCACTAGTGTCTGCTTTTACGCTGTTATTCGAAGATGTTCAACCAATACCAACTTGCCCATATGTCAATCCTTCCGCAGTTTTGTGGAAATTGACTCGAGGGCTGTGGGTGAGTTGCAAAAATTCTCCTTAAACCCCAATACAGCGATGCTGTCGGAGCCCGCACACCTAAGGCTCGGCGCAATAAAGTAAAGTTCATTTTCGAACGGCAAGGGTTTGTGTTTCTACTAGTGCCATTTGGGAAATTCCAAGGAACTCTGAGGCAGTGTTGCACTGCAACAATCTTGCAGCTGCGGTGTAGCCGACAGCTCAACTTCGCGCTAAAGCTAAAATGACACGGACGATTTGCCACCTCCGCATGCCTACTTAGTGTTCCACAAATCTGCTCTTCTGGTCTACTTGTTACAATAACTCAATCCTACCAATGGCTTTGCTCATCATTGGGATGCTAATGTAGGCTGCCCACTTTTTTTTCAAGACCAGATGGAAATTTTTTGGCTGCCCACTTTGTACTCTTGACTGCTTTTAATGCAGAATTTGTATCACTTGCTTTCTTGCTACAACTTTCCTTACGATCCCACTACCCAACAAGTTTGTTTGGCTGCCACGTTACCCTGAAGGTCACACCAGGCAAGGAGGAAATCCTCCATGCCACCAGGACTCTTAAAATGTACACTGCCTTGTGGAACTGAACACTGAGCCTTGTTTATTTTTTTCGTTGCTCATTGAAAACGCATTTGTCTAAATAAAATGCACACTTTACAATATGGAAGTGCAATGTTAAACTCAGCATTCAATAGCACATGCAATAATTTCTTGCGTGGTAACTAACTAGAACTAAAAAATAAGGCACTTGTCATAACATTATAGTTTTCGTCAAATCGCCCTTTCGTAACTGAAATTTCTATGCATATGTTCCTTTAGTGTCTGCAGTGTCGGGGTGCAGGGGGGCTGAAGCCCCGTCAGGCATCACAGTTGTTTCGGTAAAGCTTCTAAACATTCACTTTTGACTTCAGTCATGCTTCAGTGAATACAGAGGCTCAACAGAGGTCAGTAAAAACAGGCACCGAGGGCGCACACAAGCTAATTTAGTGGCGTTCTATGGCCACCCGCGCTGGGACATGGACCCGGCCCGTCTGGAGGGAACTTACGAGCAAAGTTGGTGGTTTAATTCAACCTCTGCACCGAAATTTCGCTTTGGGGAGTTCTGTAGGCCTAAGAAATGACCGCCGGAAACTAAACGCTCTTGGCGCGTCGGCAATCCACTGCATCACGGTAGCAGACCTATGCTGTGAAGGACTGACGCTATCAGTTTTTCAGCACTTATGTCACAAGAGGAATCTCAAATATGGCACACACGCTACTTATGCGCGAATTGGCCAGAACCGCAGTTTTGATTTCTTCACAGAAAAACTTTTTTTCCGGTCTCAAAATTTTGCTGTACGCGCTACCAGCATTACTATCAACCGGATTCGTGAATTTTTACTTGACCTTGCACCCTACAGCAAACAAGTGAAAATAGACATGACAAAACGGTGGGAAACGATCAAAGCCGTGCCTCATAAAAATTCTTAATGCACCATTTTTTTTTTTTTTTTTTTTACACACAATGCACGAACCGCAACACTTGGCTTTTCGCCACCAAATACTGCCTAAACCTGCGTCCAAGGAGTAGATTAAAATGTCCAAGTCACATACCTCCTTTCACTTTCCGAGAGCCTGGCGAACTAGAACTGGAAGAGCTTCCAGCAGAGCTCATGGTCTTTCTGAAGGACTTTGCTCCAACAGCTGCAAGAGAAACATTGCACAAATCGGTGTCAAACAAGCATCCCTTTTTCGTGCTCATTCCTGCGGGCATCTCAGAAACTTGCTGTCGACGAACTCACCTCGGCTGGCACCATCCGCTTTTGTTCGCACCATGACTGTCACTATGCCTTTAAGTTTCGAAATTAAAAGTTGTCAGTAAATGGAACCACAAACGTTTCTCCAACGCGACGGGCCCTGCGAGGCTCCACCAATATGTGGCCTAGCAAAACTGGCGCCAAATTTTGCGCGCTCTCCTGGCTCTCCCGCCGGTTTAGCAGCTCCACACAAATACAAAAAAAAATATTTTTAAAAACAAAATAAATGTTAGTAATCAACTTAAAATTTAAAAAAAATTTCAAAGCTTTTTATATGTTTTATCAATACTGAGTTTTAATTTTATAAATAAACTGCGGGTCTAAGGAGCATGGCAGCCTCCTTCTGTTTTTGACATCTTCAATGCGCTCTGCTGCCGTGCGTCTGGTGCTGGACGTTGTTCTCGGGCGTATTGTTTTAACGAGCAATTAAAAAAAGAGCAGAACTTCAAACCTAACAATAATTCGCTTATGCTTCAACCTGTCATTATATAGGAACGTATCGAAGTCTGATTCCTTAGCTCTAGTTCCTCTGATACCATTGCGTCAAGCGGCTCCAGTCAAGCGAACCTGCAAGTGAAGCAAACGTTGCCGAACCCTTGATCTAAGCAATTTCATGATGCATCGCGGTAAGAGGTAGATTCGTATAAAATGTGGCCAGTCTGTATGCTATCTTATCGGGCATGTAACGCAAAACAGTATTGGTGTTTTAACTGAATCACGCGAGCGTCGACCCTGGCGCGTAATATCCTTAACACGGCTCAAAACAGTGAAAATATTCACATGCTCTGGCGGGTGAGGGCAGCACGACCACGTTCTTACTTTCTGGGCAGCGATTATTCTTGGGGATTTCGCTGTCCTGCGCAGTGAAAATGCGATGACATGTCGGCTGGTCGACGCTCGCTCGATACTGCACTGCAGAAATGGCCGGTTGTGCGCGTCGCGGTGGTCAGCTATAACTATGATGCTGTTCCTTCAGTGCGGGTCTAAGTCGCTCGTTCCGTTCCAGATGGCGATGCACCACGTCCTATGACTGTGTACAAAAAGGGAGACTCTCAGGACTATGTCCAGGCCAAGTCACAAAAGTCCAAGTCTTCAAAGAGGAAAAGCAATGGCACAAAAAATGAGGCAAGTGACTCACTACTTTTTCTTTTTTTGCGGCCTCTGCAGTCCTTTAAAATGCCCTAGCTGTTAGCGGGCGCAGAAGCCTTGTGCAGAATAGTAGGCTCCCCGTAGCCAGTGTAATGAGTTGATTACGGAACTGCCTCATTATTGTGGATGTTACAGCCAGGCCAGGGCCAGTTGGAGCAGCTGGAGGCGGACAACAGTCAAGAGACTCTGGAGGAGGCGGCAACCAAGGCAGAGAATCCGCACATCGCAATGACGCAAAATGCGGTGCGCCGAAAGCAGCGCTTTGTGAATCTGTACAGTCAGGAGGGACGCGCACGCGACGTGGTGCTGCTGCCTGGCCGGCACCCGTGCGAGTGCCAAGCTCACCGACATGCGCTCATCAACAACTGCATCCGGTGTGGCCGCATCGTCTGCCGCCAGGAAGGATCCGGTCCGTGCTTCACCTGTAACAACCTGGTGAGGGGCCCGAAATACCTTGCACACTCCGTTCACCCCTCACAATGGTTGTCTAGACGCTTGTTGGACGTGCCCCTTGAAGTGTATTACAGGTTCCTGTGAGGTGTCCGTTTGACCAGTGCCTGGTTAATATTTTGTGAGCCTGGTGATTGATGGGACATGTCAGCAAATTTTCAAGGTGCTCTGTCAACAGAGCGGGCAATAGAAGAACAGGGGACGACAAAGTGGAGAGAACTGCTAATACTGGCGAGGTTTCCATGGAGACCACAAGTCGGAAGTGTAGCTTTCCACGTGCCTGTGCCTCGACAGGACTTGTGACTTTCACCGCTTGTTGTTGTAGATTCAAGTCTGCAGCTTGTGCAGACGGCAAAATAGGAAGAAATTGGAATGAGGGCGACGAAATGCTGGTACTGGTGGGCAACAAAAGGAATGACAGGCAGCAACTGGCTCTGCTAGAGCGGGCAGATGTAGTTAAAGCACCAAGCACAGTTCGCACAGTGTGCGAGGAACAGGCCGGGAATGCTGTATTGCAGACTTGTAAAGCCAGAGCATGAGAAACGCTGTGTTGTTGACTGGTGGAGACAGAGCAAGGCCTGTACATCGGGCGGAGCCTCAAGGAACAGGGACAAGGAGCTCACGCGCTTTAAAAAATCCACCGAGGAACCTTCAATAAATTTCATCTCCTAGTGGGTATATTATTCTCTAAACTGGCATGGCAACAGGAAAATGTGATTAGCTTGTAAAGCAATTTTGCAGAAGTTGCCAATTCATGAATGCATGCATGGCTTGCTATACCAGTTGTACTGAAAAAAATCATGGTTCACAAAGCAACAAAAGCAAGGTAGGACACAGACAAGTGCATATCCAAGCAATGGGAACAAAAGAATAATGGTAAGAAAACCCATCACAGTGTCTCGGTAACTAAGGTGTTGTACTGCTTAGACCAAGGATGCGGGTTCAATCCTGGCGGTGGCGGCTGTTTTTCTGATGGAGGCAAAAGCGAAAATATTTGTGTGTTGAAATTTTGGCACCTATTGAAGATACCCAAGGGTATTAATCTGTAACACTCCAATACAGCGTGCCTGATAGCCCAAGTGTAACTTCAGTGTGTGAAACCTCCAAAAGTAATAGTAACCAGCATAATGTGTACAGTGTACAGTCAACACTGAAACAAAATAACGGCAGACGACAGACACTGCTGGCCCGGCCCAGCCGCAAGAACGGACAGCTGCGATGAGATAAAACGTGTTCAAGAGTGCCCTTTGCTGCTGCCGTGTGAGTCGGTCCGTGTCATCTGCTGCACAATGGATCTTTCTGCTAGCACATGTGTGTTTCCTCCGATTTTACTTATCTGGAACTGACTTTAAGGCATGCACGACATTGTGGTTACTTTTCAAAAAAATGTTAGCCACTGCCGTCTATGGCTTAGCTAGCAAACGTGTTTCAGGTGTCACGATGTGCCATTTATATTCAGTTTTGCTGATTACGTCGCAGAAAAAGATCAGCTTGACACGACAAAAGGTTTCCAGATAAGGTCGATCGCAGAAAATGCATGCATGAAAGTTGCTCAGTAGCTGAGCAGACAAAACCGGCAAACTCGCACAGCAGCAGCGAAGGGCACTCTCAAACACGGTTTATCTCATCGCGGCTTTCCATTCTCGCAGCTGAGCCGCACCACCAATACCTGTCATCTGCTGTTATATTGTTCCAGCTTAGCTTGTTCATGACTGTACAGTGCGCGTCAGGCTTGTCTAGGGAAAGCGAGCGCGCTGCTTCGGAGCGTGCTGGCGACATCTGCTGATAGCTGCTGGGTTAGAGATAGCTTGCCATTGCGCATGCGCCGATCTCGGACAGGGTCAGGCCGTTCGTCGATTCGCATGTGCTGCTCGAATTCGCAGACGCCACCACCTTCGAGGGGCGCTTGTCTTTCACAGTGGCAGCTGGGAGCATTGACAGGCCAGATAGACGCAATGCAATAACCCAGCAGGCGGTTACATAATACTACAAAACGACCTCCGCTAATCTTCTGAATCTCACGTTTAGAAAACGAAAAGCACGCAACAAGAACGCGGTGCAGCGCTTTCCGTCGAAACTTTTGAGCGATTGAGTAACGGCTGCACTGATAATGCATCACGTCAAATTACGCGCTTATACCCGTGTCACCGCCTAGAGGGGCCCATGCTATAAGACGACCGACCCGAGTCTGTCCGAGATCTACGCACGCGCAATGGCAAGCTATCTCCAACCCAGCCACTATCAGCAGATGTCGCCAGCGGGCTCGGAAGCCGCACGCTCGCTTGCCCTAGACAAGCCTGACGCGCACTGTACATGCACAATCCAACGTGCAGGGTGTGCCGATGGTCTTTTTATGGCACGGCACTGTGCTAAAGGACACTGTTAATCTGCGCACATGGCTAATTATAAGAGCCTTTGTTATCCATAACACTGTTTCCGCACACGACTGTGAACATTGTATGTATTTCAACACAAGCCGGGAGGTATGCGGCTGACCCAAGGGTGCCTGTCTGTGAGCGCCATTGTGTTGCATACCATGTATGCATATTGAGGTCTCGTGCATTACAAGGTGGGCTATGTAAAGGTGGGCCTTGCAAGGTGCATTACAAGGTGGGCCTTGTGCGAGCGACACTCGTGGGGTACAATGTGTAATGGCTTGACTGCATGTGGTAAGCCCCGACCGGGCTTCCTTTCAGTCCTGTTCTTTCCCCCACTTTTCCTTTTAATAGGTGTGCACAAACGAAGAGATGGAGATCCTGTCCCACGACTCGAAAAAGAGCCACCAGCTGCGGAGCAAGCTGATGAACCCGGCTGCGGATGAGAACCTGGCCAAGGCTATCGAGCACAAGAACCGGCTACTTGAATACAATCGGACATCGTGAGTCGCCCCTTTGTGCTCCCCCATCCGAGCAGAGGCAGCTGCAGCTCGCCCTGTCTTGTGTGCGGCACACCTCCGGTGTAAATCCCCCTGCAGTAATTTAATGTGGCAGTATGGTGAATAGCACAATGCATTAGGCTTGTTTGGCATTGTTATTGTTTTGAAGTTGTGTGCCTGTTCAGTAAAATCCAGCTGTTTGGTTAAAAGTAGCCCAGTAAACCATTGGTTAGCGCATTTAAAAGCTGGGTAGCAACCTCTCGTGGCCTGTGCTGTGGACTGACACCCGTGCACGTTTGTGTGCCAAGCTTGCACACCTGAGGTACCACGTACAAGATAACAACCGTCATTTTGTCTTTACCGGCTTGTCCTGTAACAGCAGCCCCAAGAATTGCCGCTACTCCCGTTGTTTAACAAACCCGAATGCAAAACTCTTTCTACCTATGATGCAAGAACTGCTGTTGCACTGAGAGTGAGTTGATGGGAAACATTGACTTGACTCGAATGTGGGCCCAGCAACAGATTGGCATGTTGTGGTTATGTCAAGCCAACCAGTTCCAGAAGTAATTTTCTGCTACCCTGACTACCCAGCGAGTTGCTCCAAGTAAAACACCGCCCGCCCTCCCTTGTTTTTCTTTTCTTCTTTTTTTTTTCTTTTTTATAGTTCGCAAAAGGGTGAAATCAATGAGGATCATTGGCTTAGCTTGAATGTATTGTGAGGTTGGGGAGAGGAGCTGGTATCTACCATAACTTCAGGGATAATGAAAATGGCATTCAACACTTTATAATCCCTGTTCATGTGCAAATGGGCAGTTTTAACACCAAATAAGAGTACGTATCTGCTAAAAGGGGGCCAGCCGCTGTAAATGAGCCTACCAGCCGGTTTCTTCGAACCATTGTCTCTCTGGAGCTGCTTTGGCTATAGCCTACCATTTTACCTTTTGATTAACTCACTCCGCAGCCAATGTATACTAATGTTGCCACCTGTCTGGTTTCTGAGCAGAGCTAGTTTTTTGTACGCCCTACTAGTTGTCAATTCAGCCTCAAAACCGGTGGGCAATTTGCTGGGTCTTTCTTTTTTTAGCGTGTTTTTTACCTTTCCCACTTTACAGTTCTTGGTTTATATATATTCATTCAGAACTCGATCTAACGAAACCCGATCTTACGAATTTCCCTATCTAATGAACAGATTTGGATTCGTCCACAGGTGCCTATACAGCTCAATGCTTTTATGAACTCGAACTAATGAAATGGATTCAGCACCATTCCAGATTTAATGAAGTATTTCAGGAAACAGACACATTTTAAAATGGAGCTATTTTGAATGTGTTTCGTCAAAACGCCACAAATGCCACTATTGCGCCACGTCAGGGAAGAAAAAAAACAAGCCATCTAGAATCATTTTTACAGAGCTCTACGAGATACACTCAGCAGTCCCGGTTTTCAATCAGTGTTACTTGGCGCCAGCAGTGGTGGTGGCACTTGTTTCACGTCCTGTGCCCGCTCGACGCGAGGTGATGAGCATTATTGTCATGCTCAGGCGCTTTTCTGGGGCTCGCGAAGGAAGTGAGGGCTTGTTGAACGCACCTGCATGCTAAAGAAATGTTTGTCCACCTAATGGTAACAAAGCAGACACAAGTGGAAATCACACAGGTTTTTTTTTTTTTTTTTTTTAACTTTTTCTCTAGGCAGTGGGTTCATTTTCCTCAGAGCCCCTGGCGTTCCATTGTTATTATTTTCACCGTGAACTTCTACCACATTGCTATACTATCAGCAGGCAAGCGCCGTGGATTCCTCAATTATGATGCTACGGCAGCTGCTGGGATGCACTTCACTTTAGAGATCGAATTTATGGGATCGACTGCTTGTAAAATGACAGTCCCGATTTTACGAAGTTCTCGATTTAAGAAAATAATTCGCGGCTCCCGGTAACTTCGTTAGATCGGGTTTAACTGCGCATGTGTATACTGTTACGAACTTGTATGTTGGTGTTTTGTAGTCTTGTTTCCCACTTCATTAATAAAATGGCAGCTTTCAGGGGCACAGTGTGCTTGTCCACCATTGTGACATTGGGGGCTGCCTTCCCCAGGATTGTGAGAATTCAGAACCTAGCATGGGCCCATTTAGGTCAGCTGTCTATGAGCCTCGCTCAAGTTGTACCACTTTTGTCGACTGCTTCGTCGACTTTTATGTATAGTTAACCATGAAGCGAGTGAAGACAAAATTTGTAATTTTTTTAGGGTTGAGGCCACAGTTCTTGTGCATGTATGCCAGCTGATGTGTAGTATTTAAAGAAAGGATAGCAGTTAAACTAGCCTGTTATGGTGTAACTAGAGCCACTTTTGTTGCCAATTCATCTGCTGTTTGAGTATACTGCCATGTGCCGGGCACCACAGCATCTTAAAATATGTAACCTGCCAATCACGGGGGCTGGTTACTGCGGTATTTGTTATAACACCTGTTAAGCACTTATCCATTGCCTTGGTCCTTGTGCCAGAGAACGCCGCACTCGAGTTATAGACGACAATTCTGACTACTACTCGTCTGACAACAAGTGGCTAACTCCGGAGCAGCGGGAGCTCATCCGTAAGAAAGAGGAAGAACTGCGGGCAGAGCAACACGCCTCACGGAGACAACAGAAGGTGGGTCACCGTCTGTGCTAAACTATGTATTTTAGCGGGCATGTTTTTTTGTAGACACAAACTTACATTCTCAGCACATTTGTTTTGATGTGCTGGAAGTTAGTTTGTTGACGTGTATTTTGACAGTCTTGTCATGGGAGAGCGGCACTTGTCGAGGTTCATGCGGAGTTAAACCTCTGCTAAGCTCCTCATAAGCATCTATGATTAGTCAGTTTTTTTTTTTTTCTCACCATTGCTCCTCTCTCTACGGCAGCTTCAGCTGTTTGGGCCAGTGAGCTCAGATTGCATTTTACTGAAACCACCATTGAAGCAATGAAGAGATTTTGCCACATTTATGCCATGCCTCTAGTGTTTCTCTCACGACGTCACAATCTGAAGAGCTTGGGGTGACACCACCCACTAATTTGCGCTAGGCCTTGTTCTTGTGCCACCATATGATGCAGCGGGAGTGTATGTAAGCCTCCCCGGCCTTGTACTCCCCCCGGTCACAGGTGACGCTGGACTTTGCTGGCCGCCAAGTGGTGAAGGAGGAGCCCCAGCACTCAAGCATCCAGAGCCTGCTGCAGGCCCTGGTGAAGCCCATGATGGAGGTGGACATGAACGAGCAGGCCTGCAAGGAGGTGGAGGCCATGCATTTCATGGACCCGGCCCTGGACATGCCCCCTCCAGAGGTGAGCCCCACTGCTGCAGTCGCATGCGCCCTGCCAGGGCTGAGGTATAAGAACGATCGCTGCTTCGCGGTAATGCCAAAGAATTGTAAATGTGCTGGTATTGCGAGTGTGTGAAGTGTCCACAGCTCGTAGCAAGTTGGAAGGCAGCAGTGTTGGGAAGGAGTGGGCACTGCTCCTCTCATCCTCCATGCTCCCTTTACGCAGTTTTTTTAATGCAGTGCAGGATAGGCGAGCACAGTTGAAACAGCACACGCATCAACCTACCTTGGGCCCTCCTGCAAGGCCACAGCCAACATATGCATTTGCTCTTGCTGGAGTGAAGGGCTGGCACTGTGGATCTCTGACACTGAACACGTGTTGTGCCTTGCAGCTGTATTTCAAAAGTATGCGCCTTACGTGTATTTGCACGGGAAGCTATCAGTTTGCTTAATTTTTTTGCTGCAAAGGTTTTCAGAGTCACACCACGGGTTTCAGTAAGTGTAATTGAGTAGTGGCAGTGCCATTGCGCAGGATTGTACTCAACCAACATGGAAAGCTGAGGGAATTGGTTAAACTGCAAACTGCATCTTTAAAAAAGAATTAGAAACAGTGCAACAAACAGCGACACACGAAAAGGCATTCATTGTTGTATATGACCTTTCTGTGCGTCCCTGTTTGCTATGCTGTTTTATGCAAGGTGCTTTGTTAGGGCAATATGCAATAGGCAAACGTCTGTAATTCACATTGTACTAATACGCATATCTGAAAGCAAATTACACCATACCTGTCCTCTTGGCAAACACTTTACCCGTGCTGCATTGCAAATGTTTCTGATTAATAGTACTTCCTTCACAGCAGTGTCTGGAAAGCTTGGGAAGTCTAGTTCGAGTACAAATACACTTCAGATTTCTAATACAAAGGGCTAGAAAACCACTGTAGCTTATGTTCTGGCATGGATACCCTAGAACAAATACAATGTTTGATCTGCAGAAAAATTCACATCTATACTCATGAATGTCTGATCGCTTGGATACCTCTACGACTGTCCCAAGTTTTATATTGTTAATTACCCTGAGTAATTAGCTACCGCAGCTTTGAAACAAATTATATGACACTGCCACGTTAATGGCCATTCACAACTGCTGAACACAATTTGTGAAGCAGTTGGAAGACTAGTTGTACATATAGTACAGATTTCAAAAAGCAAAATTGTGGCATGCTTGTCAGTTAAAGGAGCCATGAAGAGAAAACACAAGTTTGGTTCATTCGAAAGATTGCCTCGTTAGAACCATAACGACACCACTTATAACGCAAACTTCGCTCAAATAAGCTACATAATTAGGAAAAAAGGAAATGACCATGCGACCCACCAGCTCATTTTCCGCAACAGAACCTATGATGTCACTTGGGAATGCTCTGCGATTGGCGGAGGCCGGCAAAAGCAAACGCATGTTAGGCAGGGCTTACAGTTTGCATAGCGAGCTAAATGCCCATGAAACATACTGCACATTCTTTTTATGACAAAGAACGGTGGAGTAAACGGTTGAAGTTCCGAACGAACACGCAAGCGTGTGCGCCAATGCGTACGAAACTACCGCCTGGCCGAGCTCAACATCTCGCCGTCGCGCAGACGAATTTTCGGGTTCGAGGCGCTCTGACCTTGGGGGGGAAATGCCGTAAACACCGCGCATTGACGCTCGTATCTTTCTGGTCGAAGCAGAGAGCTCGCGCGAACGGCTTTCCATACACGACACCGGCCAACTGGCATAAGCGATACTGCTACTGAAGTTGAACTATTATTAACCGTAATAAAAATACGGCACATACGTACCAGTCTGTATTCGTCCGTCGCTACGGGGCTGACGAGGCAGCGGTGCCGACGGCAGGGCGTTCGTCTGTTGTGGCTATCGCGGAATGGTCGCTTTCCCGTCCACCGCGTATCCCACAACTCTTGCCGCTCATGCACTTAGAAGCGTTGAGCATTCAAGTGGTGTGAGGTTGCTAAATGCAAGCCCTAGCTCCTCGGCGAGAGTTTTGTTCTCCGGGTCAGGCGATTCCATGACTAGGGCTGCGGGTGCACTAGGTTTTACAAGTATTTTTAAAATGGCCGCCATCTCGGTCGACTCCCGCGTGTGGGTGGACCGGCCCGTGGACCGGCCCGTGTGACGCCGTTTCTCACGTCACCAAATGTGCAATTTTAGCGGGAGATTTAAAATTTTGGCTTAAATTGCCTTATTTCTCAGTGAATAAAGCATCATTTGCTTCCGGGAAAGCGCTTGGGGTACTATAAAACACCTAATCTTTCGAATAAAACAAACTTTTGTTTTCTCTTCATGGCTCCTTTAAGCGCGTCGCTTTGCGCCCCGCTCCAAGTCGTGCACCTCATCATGCCCAGCGTGGTTTCCACCGTTTTCTGCCTCTGCAAGCGATGCCCCAATGCCAAAATACTGCATGCATTTGCATGCCAAAACAGTGTCGCTTCAAAACAATGCCTGCTTTAGAGAGTTGAGCCCCAAGTTGCCGTCCTCTGCAAATGTGGGTAAGGCATTCTCTGCCATTGCAACCTTGGCTGCAGGGAACAGCACGCGTTCACTTGTTTCACACAAGAGGGCACGAGGGGAAATTCTTTCTTGAGAGCATAAAACGGAACACAGAGATAGAATGCAAAGGCATTTTGCACGGTGCACCTTTTCATTTTGTTTTTTCTTTCCCAATCTTGTTTTTCTCATTGCACTGTTAAAACTAGCCTCTCTTGTTCCCATATAAGCTGTGCTGAGCTTCTGAGTTTTAGGTTGGCTTTTTGGGGGCTCAAACTTGTCAGTGTTCGAGTCTTTGACCCCACTAGCGTGTCGTCAGGGTTAGATTTGTCTTTGTTTTGGCCTCGAGGAATCACGTTGGCTGAAACATGTACGCTATGGTGAGACCTAGTAGTTTCATAAACTGCAGTCTGGAAGATAGCCATATGGCATCACACAGGTCAATCCCTAGCCTGACAAAGAAGAGGTTTTCTGTTTTTTTCTGCCCCGTGCTGACAGGACTTCCCGCACGTGGCACCATAACCACCACTTTCGTAGGTATTTCTACTAGGGGTGTGCGAATATTCGAAAATTTCGAATATTACTCGAATATTAAATATGATATATTCGTATTCGCTTCGAAAACTATGCATTCGAATTGTTTCGAATATTCGAACGGGTTCGAATAATCGGCTATTATCGAATATTTTGGTTGAATAGTTTAAGGGGGGACGCGTCTTTCAACTTACGAAAATCGTCGCGAATTTGTGGTACAATGTCAGCGCAAATTGGCAGTGGCAAAATGTCAGGGCAAATGTGCGAAAAAACGGCAATTCTCGGAGCGCTGTATCTCCGCAGCGGTGCCACCGAGCGCGGCCATTTTGGTACCATTGGATCGGCCGAGCGATCCTCTTTCCGGTCCTTACCGTCTCTTTTATCTTCGTTCATTCACAAACGCACGAATGGCAGACAAATAAAGGCGCACAGACGAAGTGAGATATAGATGCTGAAGCGCGGTTAGCCTTTCTGACTGCGCGCGTGGAAACGGCCCTCCTGATTGGGCGTCGCTGCGGCATTTCAAGATGGCGGCCATCTGAATTGCGTAATGCGCGTTTCTGAGTTCATTTGCACCGCTTCGCACGGCCAAGTTTCTGTTCAATCATGGTATCTGCGGAGGTATTCAACAAAGACATTATCGCGATGGGAATGCCTGAGATCACAAGCCATATTACGGGAAGTTGCGTGGCTGGAAAGGCGGATCGGTCACCCAACGCTTTTCGTGTTTACCCTGGAGGGGGAAACGCGGTGTGCGCGCTTGTGATAGCGGTTCGCGCAGTGAACTTTTCGCCTTATTTGCGATGCTTACACGCTTAGTTATTGCTAAGCTTGGCAGTAGTCTCGCTAGCCTTGGGAAAGAAACGGGTGACGCGCCAAAAGCTTCGGCGCGCACGGCGTAGCCGCTGCGCGTTGGAGCATCGCCTGACTACGCAACCTGGTACGATTGAACTCCAGTAGTTGTAATTAATGCCTGTGATTTTAGATTTAATCGTAAGAGCGACCTGACGGGCCATGTCAGGGGTAAACAAAGGATGACATGTTCCGGTGTACGAGCGCCGCGATGAGGGTGAGCCATATCGCTTTCTTGCGCAACGTTTCCCGCGCACTTCGAGTAATCATGAAAACAGGTCTGAGTTAGGAATACGAATGTGTTGACAGCGTTAAAAATGTACCTTACAGTAGTTGAATTTAAAAATTGATTTTATTTATTTTTTAGGGAAATTATTAATACCAATGCATACATCTATAGTTTAGTGCATAGTGGCTGTGCTGCGAGGAATATTGGATGCCCTCAATTTAAGAGTACCAAAAAATGTCCGAATATTGAAGTTGGAGTTATGAAAAATATTATGCCAAGCTTCAAAGTAGCTCATTTGTACCCTTGTGGTATGTAAACTTTTGGCACTGAACGCCTGCACGTAAGCTGCTGCTCCAGGCAATTATATGAAGCATAAAAGAAGTGAAAGCTCAGTTTTCAAATTGAAGGAAAAGAAAAGAGTGCTTAATTTGTTGCCATGGTCACTGCAGAGGGAAGTTTTGCAGTGCAGTACAAGCAACCAGCTAACCTACTTTGTATTTCAAGCCGTCTCCCCCCCTTGGTCCGCCAACTGGGCTGTGTACGCTTCACAGAGAAGCTACAATTGATGTTTTATGGAAAAAAAGGGTGCAAAAGGCACTCCAATTTTAAGGCAAGGCATTCCAAAAGCCCCGTGTTAAAAAATTATGGAAGGCTACAACCCTGGCGACTTTCGGTGAATGAAATCTATTTTTCAACTTCTGAATCGGTTTTCTCAAAAGTTTTTTTTGCAACCTACGTCTCTTGTTTTAGTGATTTCTTTGTGACCTGTAGGTGTATTTTTTATTCCGTTTTTTGAGTTTCATTCCTTGATCAACAGTTCAGGTTGTAACACTCCTGGTTTTTCAGGTTTACTTTTGGTGAATTCAGGTTTACTTTTGGTCATTCATTGTCTATATGCCTGTTGTACATTCACCTCTAAAAAACGAAAACTAAAAAAAGTTGTGTTCTAATAAAAAATCTAAGACTGTCAAGACCTCGTCCATTCATTTGGAAGTTCAAAGTGTTTTGAACAAGCTTTCTATCATGTTTTATAGGCCACTCAAGCTCGGCGCAAAGTGGACAGAAAAAAAAATTTATAAATAAAGAAGTTTTCAAAATATTACTTTGAAATTTTTATGTTGTTACCAAAAAAGCATTTCCGGTTTCTGTGCAAATTTTCATCGAAATTCACAAAGAGATCAAGAGGTTGATTTCGAAAACCACATTCGCCCTTAATTATTCGATATTCGATTCGATATTCGAAGCTAGATATTCGTATTCGATTCAAATTCGAAAAATTTGATATTCGCACACCCCTAATTTCTACCTTTCTGCCATCTTCACTGGCCATCACATTGTATCATGGGTGTCTAGAGACGAGTGGGTGAGCAAGCCTTGGTGTTCCTTTGCCAAACGGTACATTCCTTGAGGGCTGTGCATGTTGTCGGTTAGGCCTAACAACCAACAGCCCCATATCATCAGTCACCGTAGCCCGGGATGTATAGTTGAGAATTCGCAGGAACCACGTTTGCACAGTGAGTTCTGTACAATTGGCTATGCTCGGATCTGCATTGTCCCTAAGCTCGGGCAATGTGAACGAAAATGGTTGCTCTGTGTAGCACTGGCCCATCCCCATGATGATTGCTTTTGAGGGGATTGTTTTGGGCAAGCCTTTAGCAGTTCATTGTTCGTACTGTCGGACACTGCGTAGTACTCATTCTATGCCTTGGAAAGCATCACAAAGTTGATGTAATATTATCACGTAGACAAGAACATCGTTTGAGGTGAACCACATGGACAACCTAAGGTGCATGATTAAAACGGCGCAAGGGACAGGACGGGAAAAGCTGACAAGGACGGGCGCCCGTCCTTGTCAGCTTTTCTCGTCCTGTCCCTTGCGCCGTTTTAATCACGGGTCCTTACCGACTCGCCCAGCTTCACAGTCTTGTTCAACCTGGGATCACAGGCATAATCGTGATGCAGTTAAAAAGTGACGGGGAAATGGGTGGTCCACTTAAAACATGGGGTAAGATTACAAGGGTGGCAACGCATTGTTAGCAAAGCGTAAGCAATGCGAATGCCAAAGCGCAGTTCATATCAGTGTGCCTATGTGGAGGCTTGGCAACGTCACACTAAGTGCCACCCCTTTAGTGCAGCAGCTTCCTCATTTACATTCAGCCTGGTGCTGCTCTCTTTGCAAGCGTGGCAATTACAGCCACAGTGTTCTGGCTTGCTTTGCACCCACCATATGTCTGCTTTGCCCACTGTCTGCTGACAGCTGATGTTGCCTGCGCTATGCCATGTGTTAGCCCCCTTTTATTTGTCGGTGCTTAGCTGTGCGGCTTTATCTGGAAATGCTCAGTTGCAGCCTGGGTTGAGAGTGACGTGCGTTACCAATGCCCACAATGGCTGTTCAATCTTGTTTAATAGAGTGTTTGGACACAGAGGTGCCAAGCAGCTGTTCACGAGCGTCTTGCACAACTTATGAGCTGGGGGGGGTTATTAAGCGTGAGGTGCCAACTTTTTTCTTCCTGTGATACCTGTTTTGTATCACCCTGGCACACCCTTCAACTCAGGTTTCTGGCTGTTTTCGCAAACCCCATTTCGTTGCTTTTAAATGAGGCCACGCAAATGCCCCAACCAGCACCCGGCTACGAGTGTAGTTGCATTACGCTTCCCACGTAATAAGCACTTTCGAAGCAGAGAGTTTATTACGGGAATTGCTTTATTGTGTTTCATAACCTAATTGAAAGGTTGAAAATAGAGTTCAAGTGGAACTAGAGGTTGTCGTGATGTTACAGTTGTCTTCAAGCGACTAGCACGGGCTATGTCACTCAGGAAACATTGTGTGGCTGTACTTTCTCACATCAAGAATGGAACATGCATTTATTATGCGACAGTCAAAAGAAATTTCAAAGCTTTGACGTCCAGGATTTGCAACGGTCGACATAGGCTTCAAGGAAATTGCAAGGGAACACCATACCAGTACACTCCTAAGCCACACACGGCCCCCATAGGTCCACACAACGATCAACACAATGGGCAACAGAGTGAGTCTTTTTAAAGTACCAAAAAGGTTCGAGCAGGTTGCCTAGAATGGCACGACAGCTGTCTGGCCATGCTTGCTGTAACTTCGTACAGATGCTACTATTAATGCTAGAGCTACTTGCAGATGTTGATGGTGTGCACCCATGTCTTTGTCCCACTCGAAGAGTGGGATCCCTCCATTGGTGCCACTTCTCCAAAAAGTCAGGGGTCAGAAAATGGCACTGTCCACGTCATTCCCCTCCTACCAGGGACTGCCTTTAGAACTGCGTAGCCACGCTAAAACTCTGTAGCATTTCCCCAAGGTTTGGCCCAGCATAGCGCAACCCTGGCCAAACACACCATGCCGGTGGTGCTGCAGCAGCCTTAGCAGTGTTCCACCTGCGCCATTATGCTAGCATGCATTTCACTTTCATCTGTCTTCATTAGCAGGCTCCCCAGCACTGGAATTAGCTTTCCTGTAAAATATATATGTAGCAGCCCATATGGTGGCGGAGCAGTTTCTTAAATACTAGTATTTCACTCAGAAAAATGCAGAGGCCAGATTTTTTTATTAGCTTTCTCGTCAGCTGCAAATCTGCCATCTTCATTAAAGATGTGTGTTGGAATATGCACAAAGCCTGTAGGCCTCCGTTTACCACAGTGCTAACAAGCGTGTTATTTGATTGCAGTGCGCCTCGCTGTTCACCCCTGCATGTCTGGAAGATGTGTTTTTTGCCCAAGCTGAGTCCATTGTCGGTGTATTTACGTTTTCTTGTGTTTTTGTTGTGTGAAGTTGACTCTCACGGCCTGGTGGGCTTGCACTGTGTGTATGTTAGGTGTTGCTGCAGTTACTGTAGTAACAACGTGGGAAACCTGGCTAGGCCTAATGTGTTCTCCCTAAATTGAGGCAAGGAATGAGTGTCGCTAGTGATGCTACATAAAAAAAAAAAAAAAAAAAAAATTCTTATTGGCGGCTTGTACAGAACTATCTTTCTTGAAGGTACAATCGGACCTACTGTAACTGTGTGCAGTACGTGCCGAGTGGGAGCTTGCGGTCAGCGCGGCCGCCCCGGCTGTTGGCCGAGAGCAGCCTTGTGGTGACCGGAGCAGACGGCCAGGTGCTCGGCTCCCGCATCCAGGACCGGGCACTGATGGAGATGTCGGACGATGGCTTCGCCCTCACAGTGCACCAGCCCTATGCCAGTCTCATAGTGGCCGGCATCAAGAAGTGAGTGGGCAGTCCCACTTTCTCTCTTCTAAGGCGAAAATGCCTTAAACCTTCTGTAAGGACTTGGATCTCTATGTTTCTTGGAACGCGTTGTGAGGTACGAAAAATAGTAGCGGGCACCAGGAGAGTGAACAGCAGCATTAGGAGAGGATCAGGAGAGGGTTCTGAGAAAGGGTGATGCAGCATGCACCAGAAAAGAGAAATAGCGCCACAAGAGGGCGGGCCACTGCTGCGAGCAGCGTCGGAGGTACCAATGGGGGTGCACAGGACGCTCCTGGCGATGGCAAGTGAGTGCAGTGAGCTTTGTAGGGGGCTGTACAGGGGGCTGATAAAGGGGTGAAAGGGCACAGCAGCAAAGTTCAGTGGAAAGTTCAACTGCAGGTCAACAGGAGGCCCAATAAGGCATTCCCCTCCACATTCTTCGAAAGTTCTAAACATCCCCCATAAATGTTTTTAGGAGTTCCAGGAGGTGCATTTGTGAATTGCAAGGGAAAGGCAGAAATCTCCACCCTGCTTGCATGAGACGGGGTAGGAAAAATGCCATTCTCATGCTTTCAGGGGGAGGAGCGGTGAAGAAATGAACGGGGGGGGGCTTGTCAGTGACGTCCATTATAAGCCCAAACTGTTGTGACCAAGTGTTTTCAAAAGCCTAGCTAGAAACAACTGGAGCATTTTGTTTGCAGTTTCTGCCACCTCTCCATCACAACAGCTATTGCACTCGTGCTCTCTTTTGCCTTAGCTATAGCAAGTAGCCCTTGTGCGTTTGAGCTGGCTCATCCACAGTGTGCACCAAGCAGGCAGTTACAAAATTCCAGAGCCTATAAGTAACTCATCATATTAATCTTCTTTTTTTTTTTTCTTTCTAAATTGGTAGAAATAATCCGCAAACTCAACAAAAGCAGGTGACAAACCTGCATAGAAATAGTGGTATGCCAGCAAGAGGGCTTGACCAAGGACAGCCACCACAAGACAATTTGTTGTGCATATTAAATGCATTTTAGTATTGGCTATGAAAGGTAGCTCCGATATGTATCGCTGATAATAAGTTGAATGGTGTCTTTTATTAGTTAGTCCTCAATAGTACAATCGTTGTGCTTGAAAAATCTGCATAAAATAGGTATGGGCTGTTTAATGGGAATTCAGTAATTATATAAGTGCCTCTTGTTTAGTTGCGAAATAAAACTTGGCCTACACGTTATCATGTTATGAATGGGAAAAGGTGGTCAGTCGGGCACACTTTTTTCACTTGTGTGCAGGCACGAAGGACGCGCGTGGTTCACAACTTATCGTGGCCGCTTGTGGATCCATGCAGCTGGAAAGCAGCCGACACAAGACGACATCAGCGAGGTGGAGGAAATCTATCACAGGATTAATGAAGGGGGTGCGTTTCTCTCTCTCTCTCTCTCTCTCTCTCTCTCTCTCTCTCTCTCTCTCTCTCTCTCTCTCTCTCTCTCTCTCTCTCTCTCTCTCTCTCTCTCTCTCTCTCTCTCTCTCTCTCTCTCTCTCTCTCTCTCTCTCTCTCTCTCTCTCTCTCTCTTTCTCTCTCTCTCTCTCTCTCTCTCTCACACACACACACACACACACACACACACACACACACACACACACACATGCATGCATGCATGCACGCACGCAGGCACACAACACCCCAAACACAACACACCACACAGAATGCCAGTGAATTTATTTGGTAATGGCTACACAGTAAGCTGTCCGCCTGAATGTGGTATTGCAGCAGAAGAATCAACTCGTACAGGGGCAATGCGTCGGTTAAAGAAACAGTTGAAGACAGGATTCATACCTGTGCTTCTGTCGATACCAGCAAAAGAAATAATGAGAGTGCTAAACTGTTCCAGAAATGGCGCAGCTGCCTTTCTGGGTTGTCTTTTATCTGGTTCTGCTGTGTAAATGAAAGTAAATATGTACAGTCTTTGTCGAAAGTTTCTAGACCTTGCCAGAAGTTGCTAAGACGCAAAAGGGTTCACCTACCTCTCAAGTGAGAACGAAGTGCTTCATGCCGGAAAGCTGGCCAAAGAAGCCTTCTTTCTGTCTCACTCTCATGAAATAACTCTGTCACACTTTTTAATGTCAAGCCTTTGCTTCGAATTTTTTCTGGCCCGGAATGTTTTGGTGTGGCCTAGACAATTTAGACTAGCGCTGCACAAAAGCCGTCTTGCTAAAGACAATAACACAGCTTTCTTTCAAACGAAGTCATTGAACCTAAGTGCATTCACAGATTGGGAGCCAGCGTAAAATGATGTCAACACTGGCAAGAATGACCTTACTCTGGTAATACTACATTCCTGCAACAGGAAATTTTTCCTCGGTGTGGTAAAATGTACTAGAAAATATGAATATTAAGTGACTTCTCGCTGGATGAGAACTGCATTAGTAGCTAATTTGCGCAAAAACTTAATATGCTGTCGACTCATGATTATCCCGTTACACAGGGTGCTTTTAGTGTTCACATTATCTTGGCGTGTTCATTTACAAACATGTTGCGATAAATGCTTTTAGCTTGAGCTTGCTTTGCAATGTTTTGAGCTTGCTTGTTGAGTTTGTTGAACTGCACGTTTCCCTCTTGTGCCCACATACATAAAGTAATTACTTTTTTTTTTTTTTTTTTAGGGGAGGTAAGGGGCATCAGCGTATAGAAAGAAATGTCAGTTTGTTTTTGTTCTCAGTACACACAGTCAACACTATAAAGCAGTGCAGGGTTTGTGTCTCTGCATTCATACACTGCACTACGTATGAGCGCCAGTATTGTGCTCAGAAATCGTATTCATTCCCCATCTTTCTATCCGTCCCCTTGCTGCTGCAGATGCTAGACAGAGACTGGAGTTTCCGGCAAGTTACCCTACTGGCTGCCTTCTGGGCTGCATCAACTTGGTGGAGTGCCTACCCCAGGACACCTACCGTGAGCAGGTGTGGTTTGTGTGTTGAGAAGCTTTCTGGGTGGGTTGGTATGACCACCATTTATACAACAGCCTTCAGAACAGAGGCCACCACAGTAATGGATGCATTGAGAGACCAGGGGGTAGGGAAGACTTGCATTGGTCTTTTGGAGGACGTACCCGAAGAGTGTGTGGGCACAGTAATCTTTCCTAAAAGGAGGGGTAAGTTTCCTATCTGGAAGGGCATCGGACAAGGAGACACCATCTCTCCTAAATTATCTACAGCCTGTACAGAGGGGACATTTGGGGAGTTTTAAGAGTAAATGGAGAATATTTGAGTCATGTGAGATTTGCTGAGGATGTCGTATTGTTCAGTGAGTTGAAATGAGACCTCCAAGAAATGCTTCAGGAGCTCTCATCAGAGTTTAGTCCTAGATGAAGGAATTGAATAGTGTCAAAAAGTCGGAGGGTCTTCCCTTCAGCCTAGGCACTATGTGGTCACTTTATCTTTGGTGCACAAGTTCGCTCTGTTCGTTTTGTGTCATCACTGACTTTGTTACAATGTAATTTCGTCTATATAACTTCAGCCAAATATACAACCAAATATAACTTCAGCCAAAAGTACAAATATGGAATTTCTTTCTTTCTCAGAAAGTTTAACTGAATTTGTTGACATAAACTACTACCCTTTGATGTTCAAATTTTTTGGCACCATGCAGCACTATTTAAATGATTCAAGCTCAAATTTTACTTTTCACTTTATTCCTGTTATGCATTGTAGCTTAGCAGTTCTTTCAATTGCACAAACTGCAAAAATATTTAGCTTGAGCTAGGGAGTGATTCTGGCAAGGTTCCTTCCTTTGGTTCAAAACACTTGACAAGGCTGAAAACCTGGTAAGCACAAGCTTATTGTTAGTCAGACTGCATTTTACTAGCAAAAAAGAGACACGGACGAAGAAGAAGTACACAGGACATTCGCCGCCTCTCTTTTTCGCTAGCAAAATGCAGTCAGATAACCAACTAGCCCAACTTTCTGCCTTATTGTAAGTCATCCTTTGCAAAAGTAGCAAACACTGGGACTGTCAAAGATAATGCAGTGGTCGTCGGTGCTAGCTGTCAGCAAATTAAACTCTCGCAAACTGTAGCCATATCTGACCAGGCATTCCAGGCATGGCGAGACATTTCATGCACTAGTTACTGTAAATGAGGCTTTTTAACTTGCGTGGCTTGGCTCTGAGGCTACTGAGACCATTTTCTCAAGGGAGACCTGCAGTTGGTGATATGCATCTATGTAGCTAGAATGTATCCACCCAGTTAGCTAGGCTCATCAAGGGTGATGCTGAATGATTTGACTTTGCCAGTTAACTGTCTTTGGGGATTTTAGATGGTAGCTATAACTGCCAAAAGCCTTTATGTACAGAACTTAGTATGCGTAATGACTGGGCTGTCTGTGTCTTTCTTTGCTGTGGCACGAATGAATGCAAGGTCTTCCAGTGGAGCATTTGACAGTGTAGCCACAAACATCAGGCGAAACACAGCTAAAATTCTTCAAGCGTCCAACAAGGCACACGGCCATGCGGCTGTTCATCGCTCCCACGTATTCAGAGTGTTTTAATACCAGACAAACAAAAGAAAGTAGACTATATATACAGAAACAGAAATTGTACTAAAAAGTAACGAGACAACTGGCAGAATGTCTAGAGTGAAAGACACGGAAAGTTTAACCATTAATTCATTTCATCGAGTGTTGTGCTTTTTTTTTCCACTGTGCATTTCAGTATCCGTTCGGGGAATGCTTCTCGCCTTTTGTCTTCATTTGTGAAGAGCCTCAAGAGCTGAAGGTGAAGTTCCCGATGAAGGGAAGCCACAAAATATGTAAGTGCTCGATTGAGCAGTCGCTATCCAGTGACCATTTTCCAAATATATTCTAAATACAAAAATTTAAAGGCTGTTAACATTGCTTATGCGTGGAATAGTGAAACCATTGCATTCTATTTCAAAGTATGTGGTTCGCTACAAACGGTAGGTTTGGCGAGATTATGTAATCTCTAGGGATGGGCGAATATTCAGTGTGGTCGAATATTTGATCGAATTGCTCTCTATTTGTTACTTGCTCCAATCTGAATGCAGGTTTCATTTTCGAATTATTTGGTGCTCCCAAACAGGCAGCCACAGGCCAAGTTTTTTGGTCAACCTTCCGAGATGTCATCCCAGGCTTGTTGCAAGACCCCGCCAATACGGACATTTCTATCATCAGTGCGAAGTTGTTGCCTTGCCCAGAGGTTCAATGAGCTCACAGCCGCCATCACCCTTTCCGTTCAAACGCGGCACTGAAATGCCGCCACTGCCGACATAGTGGCTCCATGCCAGTGCACTTGTACTGCTGATTCAATACAGAATTAACTGAACACTGTTTAAAATGGTGGCCTGTAACTTGCGCTTTGGTTGGCTACTGCTGTGGATACTAGTGGCGCCAACTGCATGTCATTTTTCTATTTTTGCAACTACTATTGCGTTTGCGTATGAATCTTCTAATCTAAGTGGACCCATCATCTTTGTATTTACATTTTTTTAGTATCTGCTTACAATTTAGTAAACTAGAATCAAGTAAATATGGCAGCTCACTGCATGAGCTGTGGCAGTCAAGTGACAGGCTACTTGAGCACCCCAGTGATCCCATGGTCTGGAAACCCTCTGGAGTGGTGGAGGAACCATGGCAACCGGCTTTACCCAGCGCTGGCCAAGGTTTCACATAGCACGTTTATATTCCTGCCACGCAGGCGAGAAGTGAGGGGCCGTTCTTGACAGTAGGAAATGTTGGCGGGAGCCAGCGAGAGCTGCTTCTCCCGGAGCATCTAGAACAACTACCTAGTATTTCTTCACAAAAACTTTGAATGCACTAAAGGAAAGCTATGCATATAATTTCCGAATAAGTAGTGAGCTGGTCATAGTTTCACAAAATGCTGTGCCTACGTGAGTTCTGATTCGTTATCGGGTCACAACTTGCTCATTTTTCTTTGTAATTTGTGATGTGTGCTATTCGAACTATTTGATTTGAAATTATTCAACCAAATTAATGTTCGCTTCGAATTCGCTTTGAACCTCATATTCTCTATTCGCCCATCCCTGGTCATCTCCTGTTGCGATAGTCTCTGTTACCAAAGAGATACATGTCTGGTGTGTGATCGTCGCACAACGGTTGCGATGATGTCAACTGGTAATAGCTTTGGCTGCACAGGGCATTGCTTCTTTGCTTGCTGTGTGGCACTTTTGTGATCCTTTGCATCTTCCGAGGTGCTTCTAGGTACGTAAACAACCGCATCTCACAGCTGCTGCTGAAGCAAGCGCTCCAGAGTCCATCACAGTAGAGACCACACAGACTTGCAAAAATGGGCCCAGTGGTGCGAGGGTGTCATCTAACCACCATCATCGTAATCCTTTTCCGATTGCAGCCTTCTCTGTTTGTACAGTGTCAACCATTAATTACATAACCGCTTAGAGTGCAGGATCGGATATAATGCGGGTTTTCCTGGCCACCAGTAGGCCTCCTATAGAACTCTATGCATAAGCATGCTGCTTAAAATGCGCTTGCCTCAAGCGCTATACTGATTATAGTGCATATTTTTGGCGGGTCCACTGATCGACCGGCACAGCTGGGGCATTGTTTTCTGGGACTGTGTATCAGGAGCATTTGTGGATTCCAGGGCATCCGGATTCCAGGGCGTCCGGGACATTTGCAGAGCTCGAAAAAGCTCAAAATGGCATGGCTTTTGTAAAGCTCTCAATATTATTGTGCGTGGCACTAAACTTGACCACTTCCAAAGGGGGGAGTTGTTCCAAAGAGGTCTTTTTCGAAGTCATTTTTTGAAACGTAAAGAAGCAAATGTTTCGCGTGTGAGTAGAACAGCAGTAGAACAGTTGGTACACGTTCTCCCCTGCACCCTTGAAAATTCCTTGACAGGGCCTTGAAAGTCCTTGAATATCCTTGAATTCTTGTCTCTGAATCCTGTACAAACCCTGACTTTTGTCTTATCTTTCTTGTCGTCCCTGTCTCCTTTTTCGCTCAACTCTATGAACCATGCCCGTAGTAAGGTTTCCGGAACTTGGCAGAGGGTGTGCTAATAGTAAATAGTGTTCAACGAGAGAGGTTTATACTTACTTTATCAGTAAATATGTGACCATTTTGAAATCATATTTCAAGTTGGAGTTGGATGAAACTGTACACCCTGCGGCTACAATGCAGCAGCAGTGATAGGCAAAGCTAATGTCTACAAGGTCACACATAAAAGTTGTTGCTTTTGTTCGAACAGTGACACTGCAGTCCTTAAAACTCTACCCCGGATTGTCTGTGTCCGACTAATTGGTTTGCACAAAGCATTGTCCCCACCCCCCTAGTACAGTAGTACGCTATCAAAAGGGCAGGTTTTGTAGATTGTTCCTTTTCCCATTTTTCTCCCCCCCATCGACCAGATTTTCTGCCTGCTCATTCACGAAGTAGGGTTATATAATAGTGCCTCGATGAGCTTTCCAGCGATGCCCAAAGCACAAAGAGAGATGCATTGTTCACTAGCTGCCTCATTCAGAGCACCCGTCAGTGAGCAGCCAACTAAGGGAATTTCTCTGCTGGCAGCTACGAGCAAGAAACAGTAGAGTCCGAGACTTTGCTGCCATTTGGAAAGGAGCCTCTGGAAACAAGCTTGACGTTTCTGTGCGTTTGTTGCAGTCAAATTGGAGTCGAGGCTGCACGAGGCCGCAAAGAAGACGCTGCTCTGCCCCCAGATCCTGGACAAGTGACATCCCGTGGGCCCTCCTTCCTGGCTGCTGGGGCCTTCCGTGGCTTCGAGAAGAGGGTGGTGCAAATAAATTGTTTATTTATGAACTACTGCTAGGCCCCCTTGGCTGTCACCGCTTGGGGAAGACGCGCATGAAGATGACCATGTTGAGGAACACGATGAACACGACGGCTAGCATGAGCCAGATCCAGCAGTTGCACGAGCGCCGGATGTGCTCTTCCAACCGGCTCTGCTCCGCCTGCAGTCGCTGGTAGTTCTGGTCCGCCGTCTGGATGCTCTTCTGCACTGCCTGAAAGGTGGAGGGAGAAACAATTGCGCCATTGGCACTTAATGTGCTCACTACATTGACTACTATGACGCAACTTCAACGTTTGCAGCACCTGATAACAATGATAACACAATTTTATGGTGTGCAAATTCCACTTGGCAACAAGCTGAGGCAAGTTACTTTTGGTACTTTTTAGCACTGGCTATCAACGGCCAAGCCTCAACATATAAGTACTACTGCCACTGTGCTTAACTATGCCTTGTACTTTCTCTGCTCCTGAGCAAAGCCTGCACTCACTGTTTCAGCCGTACTTGTACAGCCATGGCCGTGCACGTGAAACACCACAGACATGCTAGGTCCTCGATTATATTTCTGTGAGTGAACCGTAACCTTGCAATGTTTTTGCCAATTATTTATTTTTTTTTCCTCGAGAAAAGTAATCCCCCAAGTGCATGGGAAACGTACAAGATGGTTGCACATATCAGCTGCTTATATGGTGGAGTTGATTAGAGCGGATTTTTCTGACTGTATAGTACGACCAACACGCTGTAATATTCCGAATGTTAATATTGCAGCTCGTTACTTGAGTGCTTTCCAAATTTTCTGAGTAGATAGAATGTAGAGCAGCAGTGTCAGTTTTCAGTTCTCAAAAAATGGCAAAATAAACAGCTAGCACATGAGAAACAAAAACTAATCACGCGGGAGGCATATTTCCAAGAGAAGGGCGAAAATCTCGCTAACGACGACTATGGCTGCCAAAAAAGTGGTACAAACACAATGCATATCGGGCGATCTTCAAACATTTTGCAGCCATAATGGTGCACCCACCATACAACACACCATGCTCTGTTGCTGCAAGCTGTAGCAGCAGCAGATACAGACGAGCACCACGGGGGGGACAGTTGGCACAGTGTTGCCACCAGTGCACAATCGGCAGCCCAATGCTTGCAGGGAAGCACATCAAAAAGCGTCACCTCTGTGTCCTTCTTGACGATAGAGCCAGCCAGCAAAGCGTTCTGCTTGAGGTTCTGGGCGAGGGAGACCATCTCCTCGGCCACTTTCTCCTGCATGGAGTTGTGGTAGCGCAGCACCGCATCAAAGTCCTCTCCAGCACCCTGCCCGGGAGTCCTCTGCCGCAGGCCCTTGCTGTCCCCTGCGAGCCAGCGTCCCAAAAAGGCAGCAACCATGAAGATTACCTTTCTCCATAGATTTTTGGGGATGCAGCGTTCCAGTACCTTCGGCATTGATTGTAGGGTTTAACACGCTGACGCAAAGCAAGGGGATGAGACGTGCTGTAGTGGAGGGCTCCAGATTAATTTTGACCACCTGGAAATCCTTAACGTGCACCGAAATCTTGTACACACGGGCGTTTTAACTTTTTGCCGCCATCAGAAAAGCGGCTGCCGTGGTCGGGAATCGAACCTGCGTCCTCGTGCTCGGCAGCGCAACGCCTTAGCCACTGAGCCACCGCGGCAGGTCGGTACAAAAACGAAGCATGTGATGCTGATGCTTGTGAAATCCGTTTAAGTGGTGTCAATGAACCAGGATATCATTATTTCTGCGTATGAACATTTGTGCAACAGAAGTGTTGCAAACTACCACACATCTGATGCACGCCGCACTTTAGCAAGGTGGATGCCCAAGTGTGAGCAAAAACCTTGCTGAAACCATGTGCTTTCTGCCAACAATGTCAATGTCGCTTGCAGAAAACGTGCACAACATTGTTGGCATAGTTGCGTCTAAAGGCGTGTACTGACACTAACTTTTGAAGTAAATGATGTTGAATACTCAAATATACATTTATTTTCATTTTGCAAGAGTTCAATCTGAGACAAACTTATGCCTTAGTAAACAGAGCTACATATTTGAGACAAGATGCAGAAACGTCGAAATTTCGTAAACAAAGTAAAAGGAGAACTACCATACTTGCAGCGGAATCTATGTTGAGGGACAACAGCAAACTGCATCAATATCATACCTGCCAACCTGGTGACATGGAAATTCTTAATAACCGCGGACTGGGGGAAGTGGGGGGCAACACACTTTTAAGTCTGAACGTTCTGACGTTTTCCGAACCATATGTGCAAACCTCAGTGTTGTAGAGTAATGAGCAGCAAATCCATTGGGCAGGGAAGCAAATTCTTACATGTACTAATTCAAGAACACTTGGTAGTAGTCTCGCGGCTTCGAGCCCGCCGTTGCAATGCGAAGGAACTACCGCGGTCGTACCACGGATCTCACTGCACAGGACGCGGGAGTCATACAAAGAGCGCCACAAACACAGAAGTCGAACCGGCCCGTGAGCAACACGCTATAAGCAGACTTGCCTTAGATGCAGCGAGTTCTGGATATGGATGCGTAGCCCACCCCGAGAAGAAGACAGAAATCACTACTTCGCAGTTGGTGATAACAAATATATACGTATTGCTTTCTCGTGGCTACGCAGGTACCAGTGTCATTTAAAGATGGTCCGATTTTTTTTCGAAAATTCGCAAAACTTCAGGCACGATTCGTAAAATCGTAAGACGCGGCAAAATTCGTACATTTTATGGAAAACTCGGAAGAGTTGGCAGGCATGCAATATGTAGTGTGCAATCTAAGTACCTCAGGTGGATGGATAACTCAAGTTGCAGACACTATAATTTTCTCTGCAAGGGTAACTTTTACGCTGATAAAGTTCATACAACTTCATTTACCTGAATTCATTATACAAAATCACAAAAGAATAATTTTTGAATCTCCCACATACCTGTATAAAAAATACCAATCGCAGATGCAACAAGAACTCTCAGAGTAGCCAGCACGTACAATTAGCAAGCAAGCTTTGTGCTTTCTGTGTGTCTATGCATTAGTTTGAGTGGGTTCTTTTTTTAAGGGGGGACACTGGTCTTAAAACAGCCTCTTTTAATTTTCTAGTGAACTTTGTAAAACTTGTCAGTCTTGCTGCTTTTCTCCCACTGATTTCAGATATGCCATTACTTTCTCAGTAGGTCAATTAGTTCCCAAGATAATTAGCACTAATTAGCCATTTTTAGTCCAGCAATAGACAAAACAGTGTTGGTCATAAAACTGTAATCTTTATATTTTCCAATACTATGAACCCTGGTGAGTGCAATAATCGAAGCAGTTTTTTTATGCATTGCTTGGAACTAATTTTAAAGCTCATTAAACTTTGGTAGCACCAGTGGCAAGGAGCCATTTTGAGTGCCCATTTCAAACACCAAAGTTTAACGAGCTGTAAAATTAGTTCCAAGCAATGCATCAAAAAACTGCTTCGATTATTGCACTCACCAGGGTTCATAGTATTGGAAAATATAAAGATTACAGTTTTATGACCAACACTGTTTTGTCTATTGCTGGACTAAAAATGGCTAATTAGTGCTAATTATCTTAAGAACTAATTGACCTACTGAGAAAATAATGGCATACCTGAAATCAGTGGGAGAAAAGCAGCAAGACCGACAAGTTTTACAAAGTTCACTAGAAAATTAAAAGAAATTGTTTTAAGACCAGTGTCCCCCCTTAAGTTCTCATTAGCTTTAGCAAGTGGCATTTCTACGCATAAGCCTTTGCACTCAAATGACCACACCATTTCGTTTGTCCACAAAATGTTCACAACAAAGCCGTCAGTGGTGCATATCAATGCATAGTAGCAACTTGTCAGGCTCGTGATAGAAATTTTTATTTTCTAATAGTGCATCTACGTAGAAATTGTTTTACTGAAGAACCATTTTACAATTAAACCTCGATATAGCAAAGTTGACAAAAATGTGCAATTTTTCGTTGCAGGCAGGTTTCGAGTTAAGACTCGCATGAATGAAGTAGAAAGGAAACCAAAAAGTTAGACATCAGTGATGGTGAATTCACCCTTCAGGGATTTATTTCGCAGTGAAAAACTGCGAAATATTTGCCTGCTGCTTTCTCACGAGCTTAGTCACTACACGGCACTCCGAAGAAGCAAGGTCACTTCACCCCGAATTCACAAACGTAACTTCAGCGTCACCTGTGCTTTCAACAATTTCTGGTGTCTTAACATGTTTCAAGAGCCAAACTTATGCTCAAGGCCGCCTTTCTGCACTCGAAACTGGCAAAGGGTGCTAGCTGGGATCCTGTATTGGGCGACGACGGTCTTCTTTCTCACCAGCGGAGATGGCATATGAAATTGCAAGATTGTTTTGGAAAGACAAAACTTGGCGTTTTCTGGCAGCAGAAATAATCACCGACAAACCAACACCACAGATAGCAGTGGAGACGCGCGACTACACACCTAACTACAGCACCTAACCGACGACGGCGCATCACACGTGAATATGCACGGTAGTTTGCGGTGCAGGCAGAATTTGCTAAATTAGTGCATTTCTCCAGCCGATTGTTCAGAAAGAGAGCAAAAAAACAATGGCTCATCAGCGTAGCGAATTCTTTACATCAACGTTAACCGTCACAACGCCTTCGTTACATAGAAGTCGCAAAAATGGGTTTCAATGGGGCTGGTGATGGGGAATTGAAAGACTTCGTTAAATCCAGGAATTCGTTACACAGAGCTTCATTACATCCAGGTTTAACTGTACCTAAAACGCCGGGCTGCTGTTGTCTAAATATTGCCGAGATGTCGCTTCCAAGAGGATCGGGTGACCAACCCACATTACTGGGTTAGTCACCCAATAAGCTTGGAAGTGCAAATTTATGCAGGCCCCACACCTATCTTTAGCATCTATAGTAGAGCAGGCGCCTACAGAGCCAAGTAAAATTTCAGTGCAAGATGCTTGCTCATCCATTCTTCGGCTGCATAACCACTTTAACACTAAATAGCTCTCCCAACTGACCGGACGAAGACGGAAGAGAATTTCGGGCGGCAAATACTTGCCAGTCGCCTTAGATGATGAGCGAAACTCCAGCAATTCCTCGCGGGCATCCTGAATAGCCTTCGTTTGACGCTTGAGCAGGATCTCCTTTGCCTTCACATCTGGTGCGGGCCTCAGCGCAATGTTCTCGTGGCTCAGTGTCTTCTCCGGGCTGTTGTGTGGCTGCATGTTCACGGACAGCTGTTGGTATCTGTACGGCACACTTCACAAGTCTTGTTTTTAAGAGGCCACTGCGTGCTTACCTGAGTGTCCACGGCAATGAGACGCTTGAGAAAGTCCACTTTATTCGTGTACTGCACCAAGGTGTCTTTGCTCGGCTGGCTGAAACGTAGCATCGGTTAACCTCGTTTCATGGCTCCAGAAAAGCAGAGAAGGCCGAGGGACTCACCACGTGTTTATACCCCTCAAAGCCAGGAGCATATCTTCCAGGCACTGTACATACTGGAAACGAATCACACAGTTTTCTTTGTTTTCAGTGAAAAACAGAAGTTTTTGATAACCTTTGACAAATTTCAGTAATGGATGATGCGGGTTTTTTTTTTTTTTTTGTTTTTTTACACACATCTGTTTATCCATGCTTTAGTTCAACTTTCTCAGCTGGAGAGTAATTATTTGTCTTGCTTCATTGAGCAACCTTAAATTCAGCATGAAACAACCGTGCTTCACTGGTTGAATTAGATATTCACTCACTGTGCATTAGGTTTTGTCAACTGCAACGAATTCAGTTGCCACTCCAGAATGAGAATACACCATCAGAGGCATGGAGTAACAGTTAGCTGAACACTGTGGCGTGAAATTAAACAAATGGAGGCAAAGACGGTGCCTTCTGCACAAGACCGTCTTCGTCAGCAATCAACAAACACAGAGGCACACTATCACATTTGCAATAAAGCCAAAGTTTCATGAAACTAGCTCGCTCCGTCACCAAAAGTTAAGGGGAAAATTATTCAAATGGTTGCAACCTGCAACAGGACTTTTAATCTGTTGCACAGGTGATACATTTAGTATTGGCTTTTGTATAGAGTCCGCGGCTAGTCTGACACTAAATCGAATAGCCCCAGCGTCATTCGCCCACGTCGTGTGCATACGCATCTATTCCCACATTACGGGTTGTGTGGTTTATTTCACACACTCTCTGCCACGATAACAGTAAAAGCGCTTCCTTGACGCGCAGCGTATGGCAAAGCGACGGTCATGTAAGTAGAATTGACGAGTGTAGCACGAGTCCAAGTTTGAGGCCGTTTGACGGGCATCAGTTATGAGCGTGTTCATAGCTTTTACAAGAAACACCGAAAGTACGACACACGCTCCACATGCATGGCTCCAAAACTGGCGTTTCTGAAACAGACGCTCCTTTCGGCGCATCGTTCACATCTAACTGCAAGTAGCGGTGATTTTTTTTTTTTTTCATGCTGAAAGCTGTCACCGAAATTTCATGCACGAGCCCTCGTTACATCGTACTGGCTAACATCACAGTACCACTACACCGTGCTCAAGGCACTGTCATTGCACCCCACGGTGTTCAGCCAACTGTTGCTCCCAAGGATGTCAAACAGCCCATACGGCCATTCAAGCTCAACGGCAAGCACCTACATCTATGTCGCATGCTTCTTTACCTGCATACCTTTTTAAATCGCCAATTTGCGGGGTTTCGATCATCGGCGAGGACTTCACAGCGCTCCAAGAGCCGGCAAAAGTTTATTTCCAAGCGCGACACAGGAGCCATGTTGGAAACCATGGAGGAAAGAATACTTGGAAACTGACAACACGACGTCGTACTATCATCATCATGAACTGTTCAGAATGATGATGATGGAAATTTTTTTTTGAAATAAAAAGGGGCCTTTTTTTTTTGTTATCGCTTTAACAAGGTTTTAGTAGCAGTAAATGTGGCTATGCCAATAAGACTTGCTGTTGGCGAATCTTCCCGTTTTAAATTGACGCTAGTCTTGTCTGTTCTTCGCGTCTATTAATAGGAGGCGTTGTAATAGGTGACCGGTAATTGGATATCTAAGCTTGCCTTTGAGAACGGCCTAAAATGCGCTCCAGAAAAGTCGGAATTCCTACGAATCCACTGCATCACAGAAATGTCCCCCGAGAGGAGGCAAATAAGAATACTCGGGATGCACCTGCAAGGAAATGCTCGGGCGGACACCACAATAACGGAACTGTGCGCTAAATCTTCCCAACTGGCACGCATAATCAAGCGACTAACAAACAACCGGAATGGAATGAGGGAAGAAGACACCGTCCGAATAGTACAAGCAATGATTATCCCTCGTATCGGCTACAGTCTACCATTTCAAAATCACACAAAGTCGGAAGAGGAGCAAATCAACGACAATAATACGCACAGCGTTCAAAGCTGCGCTCAACCTACCCCAGTTCACCTTCAATGAGAAGCGCTCACTCACCGGGGGCTCACACCATGGAAGAGATGAAACACGCCACCTTTCAGGCACAACGAATACGACTAGAAAAGTCCCGCACGGGGAGGGCGATCTTGTGGCAAGTAGGCGATCCACCCGATCGCAGACACCAAAAGCAGGAAACAGACCTAAACAGAAACATGCATCCTAATATCCACGTAGAAAGAAGAAAGGCAATTTCCTACAAAGGAAATTCGAGCATCACGATAATACAGTGTACGTTGATGCAGCGAAGTAGGATGAAGAAACGGCGGCATTAGTGGTGACCACCCATGAAGGAGAAATACTGCATCACCATGCGAAACATTACCACAAAGCACGCGCAGAACGGAGCCCTCCTTCTCGCAATTCGCTGGGGAGAACGAAATGGCCGCGGCCTCAACATCATCACCGATTCACAAGAGGCCTTGCAAATGCTAGCGGCAGGAAGAATACCACTTGCACTTAAAGGTACTTCCGGGATCCCTCGAAAAAGTTCACAACATTACGTGGACCCCCGGACACGAGGTACTGCCGGGTAACGAGGCGGCGAACAGGCGAGCGTGCGACTTCACTCACCACCCCCCTGTGACTGACGTCTTACGATAACCTAGCACCACTACGTACGGTGAATACCTACAAAATGCCAGGAAAGAGCGGGCTACATATCCAATCCCACATCGCGAACTAACAGCAAGTGAAGCCCAGATGCTACGTAAGATTCAAACGAATACCTTCATAGATAAATCTCACTGGGCGAAGATTTTTCAACAACGGCACCCCGACTACACAGAAGGCTGCAGGCTATGCAAAGAGACTGCTACCCTCTTCCATGCCACGTGGGCCTGCCCACGCCTCTGGGCAGGGGCCGAACACCAAAAGAACCCGCCACTGACTTCCCGTGAATCATGGGAGGCCGCCCTCGTCAGCCCCGACTTAGATTAATCAGGCGGGCAAAAATGGGAGCAGAAGCCACTGGAGCCCTGGACAAAGGGTTCCACTTATGATTCTCCCATCCTTTTCTCCCCTACCCCTTTCCTCCATCTTTACTTCAATAAAGTTTATTCAGTCAGTCAGATAGAAACCGCACAGGCTCATGGGTATGGCGTCTGCTCCCGCCACTTCTGGAGCCAGCTCCCGTGTGCGGGTGGCATAGAGTTAATGCGGGCAGCTTCCATGCGCGTGTGTGCTTGTTGTTTATTTGTCACAGAGTGCTTACCTTTCAGAGAAGCCCATAGTAGGATTAATCATTCTTATTCACTGAATGCGCGATGCCTGAGCGATTTTCTTTTTCAGTGGAAACAGATAAACAACACGTACACATGCGCGTGAAAGTGGCCGGCGTACGGGAGGTCAGGCGGCACGCAATTTTTCATAGCCGTATATAAGTTAAACGGTGAAGTTTAACAAAAATTTATTAACTTAAATAAATTGGGATGTAGGTTAGCGACGTGAAACAACGCAAATATTTAACATGGGCGTCACATTACGGCAACACCGTTCCACTACACTCATACACATACAACAGAGAGCAAAGACAGCCTAACACTGCAGCGGAGCACAGCGCCAGATGCGTTTCTGCCCGCAAGAAAAACACACGCTTTTTTTTTTTTTGCTAGTTTGACATTTTTTAAACAGGAGAGCCGCTTTTCGCATGCCCAGGCGTTGCCATGTAAAAGACCACGTAACAGAGAAGGGCTCTCCTTCTTTCTAGCTGGCGCAGCACTAGCTCTTGCTCAAGTTGGCTTCACATTCAGGATGGGTTTTTTGCAAGTCGCACAACCAATGCTCTCGTGCTAAGCTGTTTTTTTACTACGCAACGAGTGTTCCCAGGGCATGCCTAACTAAACTGGTGTAAATTCAAGCACGTCATAGATGATGCTGATCGAAGACCATCCTTATGCACATCGTCCATTGCGGGAGAGTTGTTTACGACAGTGGCAACCATGCGAGTCAAATCCTAGATCTTCTGTCAGCCTTTTACCGAGGAGAGCGCAATTGAAGAAAGACTACTGAACAACGGTTCACAGTTATTGTATCAACCACGTAATCAGAACTCTGAATGGGCAATATGTGAAAAAAACTGGTTCATGATTACTATACTCCTTAATGCGAAATTTGTGCCCACCACAAACTGCAGTCTTCTCGGTTACGGCGCATAGCTGCTGCGTCTCAGGAAGTGATCGCGTGATCAGCGAGCGCACGGTGGCGTGCACTACTCTGCCGTTATCTCACAGCGGGTCGCCACCACCAAGCATGTTAATCGTGTTTGAGCCTCCTGCACAAATGCCACGTGTTTCGGATGAGCCAAGCAACGAGGATGTCGAAAGATCACGCGCAGCCTGCATTTCCATGGCACGGCATCAGCACAACACCCTCCCTTCACACTTTCCTTGTCTTTGGTGTCGCTTTTGTTCGCTCGGTCACTAGGCTCACGAGGCCATGAAACCACAGTAGCGGACACTTAAGTGCTGTGCACAAAAACAATTGAGGAAACATCCTGTCCTCCAGAAGCAGTAGGCCAGCGAAGCTGTATGGTGCCAAGCTGTTCGCGCTGATCGATCTCTTGTTCCTTGATGCTAAACCTGCTGCACCTTGCCGGCCAGCGGGGTCCACTTGGTCAACGGCTGGATGCACACATTAGTGGCGTGGCCTCGAGGCTTCAAATGTTAAAGGGTACTTCTCCCAAGAGGCCAACAGAGAGGCCTTTCCTGTGGCCTTGAGTGGCACGTGAGTGGCTGTGCAGTGATCTTTCTTTGCAGGGGCATGTGAGCAGCTGTGTCACGTTCACTCTTTCTCTGCCTGCACACAGAGGCCACGAAAAATATCAATCACGAAGCTACGAGCTTTGCTTTAAAAAAGCTTGGGGTACCCTTTTATCTGATGTGCTGTAAATGGCCTGCTACTTACCCTGCATTATCATGCCCCACCTCCAACCATTAACAATTCCTTTCGGACATGTTTGCTGTTGATAGCAGAAGCCCGGGAAGGCAACCTGGGCAAGTTGGTTATTCGTTGGGGCGTAAAACTAACTGCGGTAAAGACAGAGACGAGAAAAGGGCAGACAACATGGGAGCCGTAATAGTTTTTTATATAAAACATTGCAAAGCTTCAAGTTTTTCAACTCAAATGTTTTTTTTTTCCACTTGAAATAGCCATGGGGCCATACAATCATCCACTAGTTTTACAATTTTTTTTCCGAAATGAAGGTCATTTTATTTGCCAGTTCACGAGAGCTTTTGCATTTGAATAACTTTACTTTGGCTAGTAAAAATGTGCAGGAATGGAAACCAACTGCAATTAGAGACCGTACTCGAGTGAAAAATTTATGGTGGCCCTCACTGAGTGCACAAAAAACTGAGCATGCCTGTTGTGCAAAATGAATGACAAATGTGACCTACAAAAGCCTCTGCCCAAGTAGTTGAAGGGCGACGCACTGCATATCACCGGAAGAACACAATCACGGCTTTCGTACATGTATTTACAACTTAAAATTGGCAGCAACAGCACCATCTTTCTTTTTCTTTGTTTTTTTCCTTGCTTGTGGAACACCGGAGGTGAGCTGGTCTTGAAGGCGCTCGAAAAATTTCTTGGAAGATGACAGGCTCTTTTCAGCCCACTTGTCCTCCTTGCCCTGAAAATTATAAGCAGTGAGTATAAATGACAAAACCGCTTTGCACAACTGCACTTTCAAGTTGAACAGCACAGGTCATAAAGACACGATCCTCTGAAGAAATTTACATAAATAAGTGTTTCTGGGGTAGCAACAATTTAAATTACCATGTAACCTCTGTGAAGGGACATCTAACATGTAATTTTGTTAAAGACAATGTGAAGAGACCGCAGAATCTGTTCCTTTAACAAGTGAAATCTGCTGTAAAGTCCATTTAAAAGCCAAACCCCAAAACGTTGCTGCTATGTATAGCACTTCAGTGGTACAAGGGATGGGGGCTGACGAAACCATTGCAACAATGCAACAGGTTCGTTCAGTAACTAGAAAACTGCATCTCTTTTCCTGGCATGATCTTCAAAAAACAACTAAACCCATTTCTTTCGTGGACGGCTCTCAACGTACCTTTACTCAGCTATGCTTCTGTTTGTCAGGCAAAAGAAGTAGTGCGAATTTCACACTTGTGGAGACCAACTAAAGTTCGTCTGCCAACATTTCACGGCAATATCCAATGCTCATCGCCAGTTGGCCAGGTAAGCTCATTCACTGTGCACGCTTTCCACCGGAGAGTCAACTTAAGTTTCTCTTGCATGCAGCACAACCCACCCACAGATTACGCTCCTTAGAATGCCTGTCAGGCTGCTGATGGATAAAGCAAGTGACATTAAGGCTCATGAACTGCGCGGGTGGTTTGAAGCTTCTATGTTGCCCCAGACCCACATCGCCTAATCACCGGTGATTTACTTCACGCCACGTATTGCCAGAGAGGTGCCAAGCAGTTTGATAATTTCTTTTAACACGCCACTGGTTTGTGCAGTGGTTCCTTCACCCCCTTTTTGACTACGACAGAAATACTGAACGCAGTGAGTCTCTGAATGCCGAGACTTGACCATCCTATTTTGTATGGTAAATTTTACGCTTCCCTCAGAAAATGTTCTGCCTCCCTCTACGTTCCTGCTGTTCCCTTTTATGCTTGCAAAGTGAAGGCACCGCCCAACAATCCTGATAGTCTCACCAACATTCATGCCCAAACGACATCAGTCATAAGAGGGCAGCACAATCAGTGTACCACTGGTAGTCTTCAGGGTGGCCTCACTCTAAACAGCCATTACCGCATTCAAGCTCTTAACAGGTACGGCAACCGGAACAGGATAGTTTTTTTCTGAACTCCTATATTCTCAATCAAGTGATCAGTCCACACTACGTTTTAGCTCAAGTGTATATTGCCGCGAAACACCCGCGAACCATGCTTGGCTACGTGACAATATTTCTGTGTTATCCCAAAGATATCGCACTGATATAAGACATGGCTGCATATCTGCTGCCACAGTTACCATGTGTAGCATGTTTATACCTTACGACACAGTGAATGTGTTCATGTCTCCCTCAAAGGTCTGATCAATCACAGAAAAGGTTCATGCATGCACACAAATGCTGTTTCTTCCAACTCTTCCATTCTTGCTTTTTTTGCAAGTTTAGGAGAACTGCACCTTCTGAGTTCAATGGGTGTAGCTCGATGACTACTGCTCATAAGAAAATTCAGCATACTGCAACTGGCTGAGAATAGCTATAAGCAACCAGTGGTGCCAGGTGCCACAGTGCACTCTCCACCTTTTTTTTTCTTTGCTTTGTTTTCGACACACCCTGTCCATTGTTAAAAAACAGTGCAAGGCCATGACCAACAAAGCAGCCAACACAAAGCAAGAGAAGCATGCTGCAAACACAGCTGTCCTATGCAATGAAAGACATTAAAACAATAGACAAAATCGTACCTTGGCAGACTTAGCCCCTTTGGCAGCCTTTGACCCTTTGACAGGATTGGCCCCCTTGGCAGGCTTGGCGAGTGTGGTGTTGGTCGCCTTGATGACTTTCCTCGTGTCCACTGGGAGCTGGTTGGTTTTGGCAGCCGCCTTGGCAGCTCGGCGCTTCTGCAACGCCTTCTTGAGTCTTCGTTCGCGCAACCTTTGAGTACGGGACTTCTCGCCCTTGGCAACCAACTCTCCCTTTGTCTTGGCCTGAAACCATAAGGAAAACAGTTTTTTTTTTAATTCACAAAGCTGTCAAAAGAAATGAAGAGAGTTCCGTGGTGAAACCCCACTGGGGTTCACCTACATATATTTCATAATAAATTAACATCAGAATAATACTGTTCGTCACCTCAAAGGACACAGAAGTGAGTTGCAAGCATTGTTTAGTTATCGTGCCAGGTTAAAGCTAGAAATCGTAAAACACGTTCCAGTTTACCAGCTGAGTTTTCCAGTGATTCACTTGCATATTTTGATGAGAAGACTTCGTTTAAAAGTGCCGTTACCCTCGCACCATTTTCCCTGCCAATTTGCTGACGTCAGCTATGGCAACACTAGAAAGCCCTCAGAGCTAGGTACATTTAACCAACTGCTAACACGCTTAACCTGTACGTAAACACACAAAGTGTTGACATGGTGATACTGGAATAGCACGAAACACCATTGCAAAACAGTACGGTGTCATTAATGTGGTTGTTGTGGTGGCCTCGGACGGCAAATGCCGTTTTTTTAAAGACGCTAGTCTTTCTTCGGCTACTTGGATGTGGAAATTTTGGTTTGTCAGTATGTCTGTATGTCTGTCTGTCCGCACCCCGATTCAGCCGCCCGGGCAAAGTCAATGCTCATGTTGAACGATACGTTTATATACCCACAGCCAGTTATAAACATCCAAGCCCAGTGGCACTGTTCATACTTGCCAACAGTTTCCCCACGGTGGGCGGTGGAGGAAATGCCGCCCACTGCTCCTCTTCACCGCCCATCCCTCTGATTCACCGCCCACTGCTCACATTTGGTAGGTCTTACCGCTCCGACTGACCCGTTTGAAATGCGTGCCTGAGGAACTAAAAACGGCCACTGTGCGCGAGCAACCCCAGCGGCAGCGGGCGGCACAACTTGCTACCTGTATATGTGGAGGAGTCTGAACAAGTTGTTTTTAAGTCCGTAAAATTGCCAGCTATGTGCGGTATTTGGCCAGCGGTGTTTGACCAGGGTTGTTGAATCTCTGTGATTAAAATTTGATATGTTTGAACTTAACATCTCCCCATCCCACCTGTTCTCAAAATATCGACCTCTCATAAATTTCTGGGGAGAACCCTGCTTGTCAATATTGTTGAGCCAAAACAAAACAGTACGTATTTATGAGGCAATACATCAATACATAAATGGCATTGGCAGTGTTTCGCTATTAAAAATACATAGATGCTTGATTTAATAAAAAATACTCCCCCGGAAAAAAACAAAAGGGGTTGCCCGCGGCACAACTGGCGGCATCCTAAGAAAACAAATGGCACCAGTAACGAAATGTTCCAATAGATGGCGCGTAAAACGCACGTGGAGTAGGATGCCTCGATTCACGCGTGTCTCCGCCATACTGCGGAGCTGGCACTGAGGCTCCTAGCGTAGAGCGGTGATATGCAGTAAATTTAAATTGACTCGAGCAAAACGCTAGCGTGTTTATCTTGGGAGCAGCATGATGGGAGACGAACAGCATAAGAGGTGAGCGTGAAAGAGAAGGGAGGCATTTACTTGGCAGGGACGCCAGACAACTATCGCCTTTCAACGACATTTGCAACTAAGTGAGCAGATACGCGACCAATTTTATTGCCGCGCAGTACAGATAAACTAAGAGTTTATACTTATGCTAAACAGTCAAGTCATTCACCACATGACTAAACTGTACGATGCAGACAGAAATATGGCTTCAACAAGTTCACTTCAGAGTTCCTTTAAAGAGTAGTTCTGGAATCCACCCTAACCCAGACTACTTTTTCACCTCACTTCTTTCTCATGGCTTATATCAGCACAGACGATTTGGCTATTCATCCCCATCTCTCAGCATATCACTACTACCAAAAAGCTACCCATCACACGCATGCACACATACACACACATGTATGCATATGAATTTATATACCTAAGTATTAGGAATGGGCGAATATTCGGTATTGTCGAATATTCGATCGAATAGCTCTCTATTCGTTATTCGCTTCGATCCGAATGCAGGTATTCGATATTTTCGAATTATTCGATGCTCCCGAATAGGCAGCTAAAAGCCAAGCTTTTCGGTCAAGCTTTCCGAGAGTTACCCCAGGCTTGGCTCAAGACCCACCAACGCGGACATTTCTATTGTCAGTGCCGGCACTGCCGAGTTTCTGCCTTGCCTAGAGGTTCGACGAAGCTCTCGGCCGCCAGCACACTTAAGTTAAAAAAAAAAGGCGGCACTGAAACGACACCGCTCCGAACATTGCGGCACCAAGCCAGCAGACTTGTACAGGCCGCCATTTTGATAAGGCATGCCGCCATTTTGAATAGGCTCGCACAGCGCGGCAGTACGCCGCACTAAGCTAGCCTATTCAAAATGGCGGCCAGCCACTTGCGCTTTGCTTGGCTACGGCCGAGGATACAAGTGGCTACAATACTTCTTTTTTTTTTGCGGAGCTTCTAGGCGGCGCTTAACTCTGCGAGTTTCTAGGCGGCGCTTAAACTTGTGAATGAGCAGCCGGCGGAAACTGCTGCACCTAGAGCATGTGGCGCAACAGGCATTTCTTCATGAAAACTTGTGAATACAGCAAAGGAAAGCTGTGTGTAAGATTTTGCAATAAATGTTCAACTGGTAATAGTTTTACACAATGCTGTGCCTACGTGAGTTCTAATTATTAGAAAAAAATGTGTACATTAGTCAGGTCACAAGTTGCTCATTTGTCTTTGTGATTTGCAATGTGCACTATTCGAACTATTCGATTCGAAATTATTCGACCAAATCACTATTCGCTTCGAATTCGCTTCGAACCTCAAAATCTATATTCGCCCATCCCTACTAAGTATCCATGTGTAATTTTGGCTCACGTGTACGTAACCGTGTACACCTATCACCTGTCCACATTGTCTTCTTTGAGAGAGTGATTAACCATGCAGTTTTTTATATTCGCCGAAACTGCACCACCTAGTGTATTTTGGAGTGCACGGTTTACAATGTCTCTTACCTTGACCTCCTGAGGCGCAAGCAGGGAAGCATCACTCACTCCTACAGGAGTCACTTCCTCAACGCTCACGGATGGAAGGTTGCTGACCACTTTAACTTCGGCCGAAACCTAGAAGGTCAAATGAGAAAGACAGAGCTCAGCAAGCACATTCACCAATGAACAGTCCCGGCGAAATCGCAACACCATGCGCAGAAGTTTTAAAATGTGAGCACTGGTGAAGAAATCCTAGAGATTCGGCACCACCGATGCTGTCTTGATGAAAGATTTCATGGCCGTCCCTTTACTTGGCTCATACATACATTAAGTTCAGTCGCTGTACATACACAGGTACAATAATAAATCGTGACTCTTAAATTTTGAGAGAAGAGAGAATAAAACTTTATTTGGATGCCAACGTTGGCCAGAAGCCCCGGTCTCTGGCAGCGTTTCAGGCCAGTTGGACGGCCCAGAAAAAATTCAACACTTCACTTGCACCGTTTTCATCAAGAAAAAGGTGCAAGTTCCTTTCATCGTAAACATCCCACGCTAACCTAGCTTCATTTTTTGCTTCCGTGAGTATTCAGGGCGACGTGTAGTTCACAACCCTTTATGAACGCAGCAAGAGCAGCAACGGCAAACAACTTGACACAGAAATAAAAAAAGTAGACAAAAACAATGCATGCTACAGCTAAACCTCGTTATAAGAGACACTGATGTAAGAGACAAATGGGTATAAGAGACACTATTCACCCACATGGTTGGCGGCCCTATTTTTCCCATTAAATCGACCTCTTTTATAACAGACATTGGATGTAGAAGATTGGTTATAAGGGACAAGTCATCCTTGAAGTTTAATCAATAATCTCGCTTGTAACAGACATTTTGACTTCAGATGCAGTGCCACCAGTCACTTATTGCAGTTGCTTCCATTTTGGAAACACAGGTGGACGACAGACAGGTGCAGTCGCTATTTATTATAACTTCAGCAAACACAAAGTGGTTCGTAAGCTATGAAATGACAATGAGAAGCCCTGCCAATGGAAATGCAACTGACAGAAGTAGTTGAAGCTTACTACCATTCATTGGATGGAGCGCGATCACACATGTGGGCTCTCCTACTCGTGTAGCTCCCAATCAAGAAGCACTGCAGACGTTGAGTCCTGCAAGCGTAATGAATAGCCTGAGCACACAGCGGAAGAAGCTGTGCGCTCTGGCTATTCATCAGGCTTGTGAACTCAACATCTACGATTCATCTTCCACAAACAGAGAAAGGAAAAAAAGCTTGTAGAATCGGTTGTAAAAAACAGTGCAAATAGTCATGAAGCACACAAAGATTCAGAACTGTTTCACAAATTCTGGGAGCCAAACATAAATTAGAATGAATGTTCTGAAACATGCTGTAGCGTTCTTTTGAGCTTATTTTAGTTATACGGTGCCCACATTGGACTAGGGTCTGATTAGTAAGTGAAAACATGGTACCCTGCTTATAAGAGACATCTCGTATAAGAGACGGAAACTGCTCCCCAGTACGTGTCTCTTATAAAGGGGTTCAACTGTATAGTTTTATTTAGACAAGATATGAGAGCTGCTAGACAGACATGAAAAAAAAAGGAAAGTTCCAATTGGTTCTCTAACACCCTCAAAGCTGTTATTATTGAGTCGTACTCTAAGTATTACTGCTGCAGGCGTTTTTTTTTTTTTTTTTTTTTTTTTTTTCGTGTGTATAACAATCATTTACATTGTTTGCAAGAAGAGCTGTGGCCTTGAATGGCACATCAATGGTGCGAAACAGAAGCCTGTGTCTTCAATGTTTGAACATTGCCTGCTTAGCTGTGCATCAGGCAACTTGTAATGCCTCACTGCCCTTATTTAAAAATAAAAAAAGAGTGAATATTAAAATCAGCGTTCCTTTAGCATGCCCGTGTTCCGCCCACACTTGCAGCAGGTTCCCGACTCACCGGCTTGGGCATCATGTGGAAGTTGGAGAGGGCGTCCAGCTTGGTGAACAGGTCTCGCATGGCCTTCCGGATCTCCACGTGGGCGGGGTCCTCCTTTGGGGGAGCATCCTCGTCCGCAACCTTCTGCTTCTCCAAGAACTGCTGCTCATAGACCTACAAACGGTAAGCAGCACCACAGCGTGAATGCCTACCTCTTGGGCAAGGGATGGGCACGAAGACTGGAATACACTCCTCCCCCTTAATCCACTCTTTAGAAACGCTGTCCCATCTCAGGGAGGGGGCCATGCTCTTCGATTCATTGGATGACGATGGTCCCGTACAGGCAGCACCATCAAGACAGGCACTGGAAGGTCACTCTAATCATCCTCAACTGTTCCACACGAGGAGCAAGATCTTGCTCAAACTCAACCAATAAGAAGGAGAACTGCCTCTCCTCCCCACTGGTTGGTATTGTACTGATCTTTTGATATTGTACCGGTCGATCTGTACTGTTGACACCAAATAGAAATTTATTTATTGACCTCACAATATTCACGAGAGAAAAGACAAGCAGGATTCCCCTCATAAGAGTCAGTTACCCCACTTCCCAATGCCAATGACAATATGTCATAATAAGTGTACCTACGGACAAATTATTGCTTAGAAGCAGGCACAAACCATATTCTATGGCAACGAAAAAATGTCTCCCTATAAAAATGACCCCCATCATAAATTTAAAAAAAAACTAAGACTGGCAGCGTAATTGCTTTGATGGCTCTCAACAACACATTCACTCTACAATGCGGGCACCATCGTGACCGCGGCCAGCAGCCGCCGCTCTTCTTTCACCGGGTCGACGCCTTTCAACCAGAGTGCCGGAACCCGTCTTAACCTTCCCGCTTGTAGATGTACGCACCTGTGCGAGGCTGAGCTTGCTCTTCTCCTGCTCGAGTGCCACCCTCCGCCGAAGCTCGAACGGTTGCTCCACCTGCCGCGTTTTTCGCTCCACGTCGTCCCAGGCTTTGTCGCGTATCCTCTGGAGTATCACATCCTCTAGGCACTTGGTGGTCTCCTCAGTGATGACGATGGCTGCAAGTGAAAGAACAAGCGCACCGGTAAATAACTGCTGATTGATGAAGCATAACAGGAGCTTTGGTGATACCATTAGAGGTAAACTGAGTGCTTTTGAACCGTTACTGACCACTATACTTGGCTACTTCAAATGTACGCTTCTTAACAGTGCTCACGCCTACATCTGCCCCGTGTCAGTGTGACAGTCAACGCATGCTGGAGGTTGTGAAGCAGTCGGTACCAGCCAATCATAGGCACAAAGCAAAGTCAGGTACAACGTTGTTTTGATCTACACATGACTACACACAATCTTTTCTAGTGCTGCAGCACAATTGTAGATGTCACGGCAGAACATAAGATTATACTACATACTGCACTTGCAGTCTCATAAAGAGAATAAACAAAACAAGAAAGAACAGCAGCTCACAATTCTGACTCAGATGCAGCATTAAAAGACGTGTTACATCCAGCTTCTGTTCATCAATAGGAGCTAAGCTACATTTTTAAAATTATTTTGTTCCACCTTTCCATACAGCTCCCTGAACCGCATGCATACTTTCTGGCTCCCATGCCACAACCCAGTAGTTTGCAATAACATATTGAACCCAAGCTTACATCCTTTACATCCTTCTGCCCATATAGGCAAGCTTGTGCACAGTTTTATGACTGAGCGCGCTGCTACCCCCGTGCACGCATGAAACAAGTTTGGCGCGGTGAAGTTTTTGTACGTTGCAGTAAAGCCTGCCCTCCTCAAGCAGGTAATGACAAGCTGGAGCGTGTCTATGCAGGGACCCTCGCTGGTGATGATTCATGCCTGTGGCAGCTGCAAAATCTGTAACAAACTGGTTCTCATGGCGTCGTGTTGACACGTCTCTGCGAGAGGACACTGTTTGCTGAGAATCCTTCTTTCCCCCCTCTCTCAGACTCACTGTGCGCCAACTATCACAAGACCAGAGGAGGGTTCTCTCACGTGTTTGAGCATTTTTTTTTTTTTTTTTGCCACGCACAAAGCATTGGAAGGCAGTGGAACTGTTGATGCTTCTGTGTATACATTCTGCCCTTTCAGAGGCCCTTGTCAGATCGGTTTGGGCCTCCGCAAGGAGCTTCGCTCTACCAGAGTCATGTTGTAAGCCCACAACCGTCCCTGTATCATCGCTGCTCCTCTCTCGCCATGCAGTAAAGCAGTGAAGCTTTACCCACGGCTCTTTGTCGTCAACACCGAAGCACCTTTCCTGCTGGCCGCTCGTCCACCACACTACCACCACATGACGGAGGCGATGGAGCTCAGTACAGCTGATGTGACAACAGTGATTTGGAAGGAAAGTGGCTGGGGAGGACTCACGCTGCCGAGTGGCATGCTCGAACTGGAAGTGCTCCTGCAGAAGGCTGTTCTCCGGCCTCTTGCTTGCCTCCACCTCTCCCTGCAGCCTCCATGGCCGTGGCTCCAAATTCTGCTCCTCCATTTGCCTGATCTTCTTCTGAAGCTGCATGCGACCATTCGAGCGTGTGCTTAATGACACTTCACAGGCTACACAGAACATGTTCACAACAAACGCCCTCACTGAGGGAACAGCATGGCACTCTAAACAGAAAAACATCTTTGGGGGCCGTAATTCGCAATACATCCGTACTAAATGGCTGTTATTGTGCCATATTACTGTTTTGCGCTTAAAAGCAAATACCTGCCATAACCTGGATAAACAAAAAATTAGCAGTGGCTTAGCTCGGCTATGCCAGGATACACGTAGCGTGAGCTAAGGTTCAGCTGGTTATTCTTAGGTTTCCTGGTTGTCCAGGATTAGCTGATTATCATGCTTACTGCTGCTAAAACAATTTCCAATCCAATCCAATCCAGTCGTGGCGGCGGCGGCTCCAGTGCGCCAGCTGTGCGCCGTGAGACGTCACTGCTCCTCGCGCATGCACAGCACGGCTCTCCAGGAGCCACACGGAACTGCTCAACCTCAGCCGGCCAGTGTAGCTCACGCTACAAAATTAATCTAAACTCTCCCCCCCATTTCAGTAACAGATGCTAGACATCGTGCAAAAAGAATGCCCACCTTCTATCAACGACCTTGATAAAGGCGGGTGACAGAAGTTGGTTTACAGGGGACTTCGCATCAAGAAGGACAAGCTCCCCTTTCAGCCCAACGTGTGATGATACATGGCTAGGTGCTAGTAACAAAACAAACCATTAACACAGCATGATTTGCAGTGATCAAAACAAATCTCACTTACAAATTCTTGACTCTTCTCAAAAGATGACTTTGCAGAGGTCTCTGGGCTGCTTGGCTGGGCACTCTTGTTCATGTCACCCCTGGATGTTTTTGCATCAGTGAGCTTTTCGTTCCCGCTCGGATCTGTGGCCTCATCCCAATAAACATGCAGAGCCCACCACACACGGCCCACACAGAAGAATACCCACTGTTTAACATCATTAGATAAGGACACATGTGAGAGGATTTTGTGAACTCCAGCCTGCCTTGACTACATGCAACTAATGCAACTGACATCGGGTGCAGAGTGCGAGCAACAGGTAAAGAGGACAAATTAGCGCTCACAAGGCTGGCCTTGTGTGTGAAATTACAGGGCCATGTACTGAAGGTGACTATACTCGAAGTCAAAGCCAAACTGCAGCTTAGGATGTCGGCATAATAACCAATTAAGAAAAGCAACCTGCTAATGCTTGGCCCACCTGGCTGCTGGTGAATAAGACTTTTCATAATAGTCGGATGTGTTTGGATCCAAACGTCTCACCATGATACTGTTTTCTTTCCTTTTTCAGTCTCTTTGTCACCCGGTGTAGACGTGGGTGGATCAAAGAAGTCCCGGTATTTAGCGTCACGACCACCCTGGAGAAAAAAGAAGGGAGAATCAAGCACTTGTGCATCGGACATAATGCAACGAAAAGTGTTCATAGAATGTCTGCAACAAAAAAATAGGAAACAGAAGAAGGTAAACGAGAAAGGGTACGTGAGTTGAATGGCTGTTTCCAACAAGAGTGTTCTGAATACTATAATAAATGACCAGTGCATCGTAAAACAACTCATCATAGATGTAGTGCCCAATCATTTACAGAAAAGTCATGCGTAATACTTGGTGAGCAGTAGGCGGTGGTACCTTTTCCTCCGGCTCATCTTCGTCCGAGGTGACTTCGCCGAAGTAATCGATGTCGTCATCCTCGTCATCTTCTGAGTCGCCTCCGCGAGCCGCGGCCTTCTCTTCCTGGTCTGCAAAAGCTTCCATGTCGGCTAGACGGAAGAACGCGTCGTCCACAACTGACGACGGGCCCGCGCCTTTTGTTTTATCAGCCTCAGTGTCATCTTCACCAACAGCTCTTTCGTCGTCGAAGAATTCCTGGCCTTCCTCGGATGCATCCGACAGGTTGAAATCTTCGTCTTCACTTCCCTCCTCGGCATCCGATCCTGAAAGACCCGACTCTTCACCTTCGCCAGAAGCTCCAACCTTGGCCTTTTGTAAAGTTTCATGCTCTCCCAAATCTAGGCCGAGGCTGATGCCCTGTTTGGTCGCCACTCGAGACACCGACGCGATGAGATCTTTTACCAGGCGGCCGTTTCGCAGTTCGAGCTGCTGCCATATCTGTTCGTCGTCGAAGCTGTCAACAATCAGCGACGGCAGTTCCGTTTTTGGCGACGGTACTGTCTTGCTTTCCCATTTGTGAAGTGCGTCGTAAAGGTCTTTAGTAACGCTCTTCATCGTTTCCGCTACATCTTCCTGGACCCTGTAGCGCAGAACAAGAAACGCAAAGTAGTAGTAAGGCAAACGTCAACAGAAAAACATGCCGGACATGTGGCATGACCACGTCTTCTACAGAGACCAGTGACGTGATATACCATGCATACAAACTTCTTTCATGCACTTACTCGAGAAACTTCTCCGGCTTCTTCGTACATGACTCGAACGCTTCGAGACATTTGCCCATGCTCGCTTGATCGGGATCCAAGCCATCCGACACGGTGCCCATGCTGTCTTCTGCTGTGGACGCCGCCATTTTTGCTGTGCATCGCTGGTTGCGATAGCGATGCAGACATTTTTTACAAATATTTTTACACCATTAAAACCGATTTCAAACATAATTAAAATATAAATATAAAATAAATATTTTATTTTATTTATTAGTGAGACAAGTGGTGACTAGTCTTATTAAGTAAGAAGCAGTGACTTTCGGTATCAGCAGCGCGAGGTTTCAAACCAGGCGAAAACGCAAAAAATAATCGTGGCAAATTTTTTTTACGAAATGAGAGCAAATTCATTTTAATTTACTACAGTCACCATCCAAAGTCTGGCGAGCAATCTTCTGCAGATTATTTATAATTTCAAAGGGCTTATTTTTGTCTCACTAATCAAAAGACCTATCACGCGAGAGGTAGAGCATTGCAGTAACTGTCCGGGCAAAAATAGGGCGAGAAACTTATAACAACGAGCATTGTGTAGAAAACGCAGCGTTTCAAAATCACAGGGAACTTCAGGGCCAGTGGCTCTCGTCAGAATTAATTATATGCTCTCGTCCACGGGCATCCGCAATTTTTTTTACCAAGGGACAGACAGCGGGTATGCAAATCGTACTTGAGGCATCCAGAAAGACAGGCGCGGTGTGTTGTTCTATATTGTATTTCAAAAATCGTAAAATGAAAGAAGAAGAAATTGTGTTACTTTAAGGCATATTCAAGCAACGCACACAGTCGATTAGCATCTGTCCGCCAACAATTAGAGCCTCGACCTCGACCCCCCCTTCCTATTTGCCTGTCTCCTGAGTCTCCTTCCCCCCTCTGCGGAAGCCCAAGACAGCAGTAGGGATAACCGCTAATTAAAATCAAAGGAAGGGTGATGATAAGCCTTCCAGACCCGGGGAGGCCGACAGTCTGCGCTGATACATGAGGGTAAATTGCATCCTGGTCAATGCAGATTTCCACTTTTCATGGGAGGGTATGGAAACGGGGTCATGGTTGTGGGGACAGGCGCAGACTAGCTGGTACGTCGTCAGCGGTGTGTTTCAGTGTGGGCAGTTGGGGGGTCGGCGAGAGGGCTAAGGAGGATGTGATTGTCGAAATATCCCTCTAGAAATTAAAATGGCGCGCTACTATCGCTCTCTGACTATCTAGCCGTAATGAAATGAAGGCTCAATTTTTTTTTACCCTATGGTGGCTTGTAAATCCGCACGGCATCTAAACTACTCTACTGTAGCAAATCTAACGGTTTGCTGATCCCCTTATTTGGTATATTTGGTACGTGAGGTTCACCGAAGAGAACGCACAAGGCATTGAACTTTCGCGTGAGCCTCCCAGCTGATTCATGGTGCCTGTGCACGCATGCCCTCGTGTTTGTATATGTATACTGCCAAACTTCCTGTTCGAGTGAGGTGGAGTAAGTAGAAATGTTATTGTTTTGTAATCTCTGCTTGCGTTTGCGACGCATGCTCGCGTTTCCCTCGTTACGAAATGATATATCCCCATTCTTTCACTGTTCCTTTTCCAAGTGCCTCTAGCTATGCCGCTTCGGTCAATGCGCCTTTTTTTTCCTCCCCTTTTTGCTGTGCAACAATTAACTGCAGCCTCCGAAACTCAGGGTATTCGGTTTCTCTCAGGCATGGGCGCCAAAAAGACCGCGCGTCTCCTCGGCGCGTGCATATATCTCCCCTTCTGTGCTCAGCGGCGCGTCGCACGCCATAACAAGGAACCCAGATTGCTCGCTCGAAGGACTTTCCGTGCGACTCGGCGACTGCTTCCCCTCGTGTTTCTTCGTTCTCCTATCTCCCACGACGTCCCCGCAGCCGAGCTCATTGTCTCGACCGAGGGAGAAAAGAAGAAGTAAAAAGAAGCGAGCGCGTATTACGTGAAAAAGGAGACAACACAGTCCCCCCCCCCGAGAGGCGTAACGGGAGGAGAGAGGGGCCGAGGAAAAGGAGGCCGCACATATTGCGCGCGCGTCCTTGACATGACAAAAGAAAACGTGCGACGCGCAGGCCTACGCCAAGGTTTTTGCGTGCAGTGCCGTAAGCTCCCGTAACCGCTTCCGATTTGGGAAGCCCGTCTAGCTCCAGCAATGCTGCGTAACATCAGCTGTCGGCCGGCAGTGCTACAACCCTGCGGAGAGTTCACGTGCAGGCGATTATGCAGGATTTCACCTTTGGAAGAGGAATGGGAAGAGTGCTCTCTCTCTCTCTCTCTCTCTCTCTCTCTCTCTCTCTCTCTCTCTCTCTCTCTCTCTCTCTAATTTCTCTAGCTAGTGGAGGTACGTGTTGTATTTCGTTGGCAATGGCTGTGGGCACCGAATCTCAGTGTATGTCGAGAAGGAAGAGAGATCGCAAACAGTTCGATGTATACTATGAAGGCAGTTTTAAGGGCTATTGAAACACGTACACTCCCAGAATATCAACATTTCGGCCGAAAGTAACATTGAAGCAATGACATGATGAAAGAAGTAGAGGGGCCCCCATACAATTAGCACTGGGCCGCATATCTGCGCCACACGTCGACCATGCCCACGTAGTTTTGAATTGGAATAAAGAAAGCGAAACTATAGATATTTATGTCTCTGGTGGATGCGTTATCGGCTGCCTAAGACAGCAGATAATGTCAGAATAATACAACAGACTATGGATGCAAGAACGTCACGGACAGACAAGTTTGCCCTTGTGGTCCAGTTTGATGCTCGCCCTGATTTAAAATACGTATTTTAAAATAGCGAAATATATTCACGATTAAGTCAATTCAGTTTGTTTGAGGCGGAATCGGAAAGTGGTTTGCTGTCTAGTATGACGGAAGTTATTTGATCGCGCGAAATACCTGACTCAAAGAAAGTCGAAGCAGGCGTCCTTTTGCTCGCGGGTGACATGTATAAGTGAATTCTTTTCGGAGCGCTTCGAAAGCGTTGTCAGTTAATTTTGTATATATGGTGGAAACGCCGCGGGAAATTTAAATCAACTGAACCGCTCGGTGATCGGACCTGCCCATACAGGTATTTTTGACGCCGATGACAATAAGACAAGAGGAAATAGGATTTTCAGATGCGTTCTCTGCACACAACGAGTCTCTCTAAAGCACGCGATTTCGTCAGAATTAGCAATTGTTTGCTTCAGAAGTCTGGTTCATTAAACGGGCAAGCTTTGTCCTCATTACCACAGCACCAATTTTGCAGCAAACTTCAAACAGATAATGAAGCAGTTACGACTCCCCAGTCACTTGTTGGTATATATGACGTCATGGAATCCTGCATGCGATGAACGGCCGCAGACCAAAGAGCGACCGTCATTTTGTTCGTATCACTTTAATGCTAACGTGATTACTGCGAAGCCTCTTGGGGGCTGGGGCTGTTGGCGTCTCCTTTCGTCGTTCGTCGTCGTCGTGATAGTCGTCTCATGTAGTCACGGTACTAAAACACCGGGACACTCGTTTACGCCTCGCGCTACAACGCAACGCGCACTAAACAAACACCGGGACCCTCGTTTACTCCTCGTGCTAGAGAGCTTCGTGCTTCAAAGAGACTACAGCCAAGCTGTATACCTCTACCCCCAACGGTTTCATCTCCGTGGGCAAAAACGCCAAGACGCCAAGAATACACTTGTACACTCCATCCTTCGCCCCTCCCCAGGTTTCACGTGGTGGTACGAAATCTGAAATATTTCTTGCGCTTTTAACGTCCTTCGTGGCTCGAACGGAGCTGGGAGGGTTGCCAAAGGCTATATATATATTTCAAATTGGACAAAGTTGTATTTCGTCCTCGTGGCGCCTATCAACACAGCTATAGTTTATTCATACAACGCCCACACACGAGCAAGGACAAAAATATATATTAGATTTGTTAACTCGGCAAATATATGTTGAGTGGACAAATCTGTCATCGTGCACAGTTTTTATCATGCACGCAGGATATATATGTTCTGCAGCCTAAAGAGCGCCTTCCCTATTCCGTCATAAACCGCTATCGGGAGGCTGTATAGATAAAAAGCGCGCGGTGCCTGCAGTCGGCGCCGCTGCATATAAAAGGCTCTGACGCGTGTATGGCAGCCGACTGAAGGTCTTCTCTTGATACGCTCATGATGTCTATCGGAGGCTAGCGTCGAGCACGTATAGAGGAACTACAAAAAAAATCAAATTTAAGGGGCTTTACACGCCGAAGCTGAACCTGGGCTATAGGAGGCGCTCCGTAGAGGACTCCGCATAATTTCGACCCCTTGGGGGTAAACTATACATATAGATCCCGTCGTCAAAAACATACTCCTCACTATATATAGCTTTGAAAAAAAAAATAAGTAGAAAGAACCACAGAAAACTAACACCGGCTCCTGGATCTAAGAGAATTCATTTAATTTCTTTCAGGAAGGGGGGGAGGGGGCAGTTTTATTCGTGGATCAATAAACAGTCCTCTATGCACACGCTTCATAAACGTCTCAGTACAGTATACCGACATTTTAATGGCACCGAAACAACTGTCTGTGCCTGAATATTTCAAACATTGAATAACACTCGTTGATGAGCTTACCGTTTACCTTTTTCATAGGTATCAAATAATTCACCCCCATCCAGTAGCTCATTTTCGGGGCGAAGCCCCTTAGGGGGTGGGGCTGTTGGCGTCTCCTGTCGTCGTTGTAATCGTTGTCTCGTGTAGTCACGGTAAACACCGGTACCCTCGTTTACGTCTCGCGCAAAAACGTTTCTTGCTCTAAAGACACGAGACTTTTACAGCAAAGCTGTATAGCTCTACCCCCAACGGTTTCATTTCCGTTGGCAAAAACGCCAAGGCGCCAAGAACACACTTATACACCGAATGCTTCACGCCTCCCCTGGTTTCACGTTAGTGGAGATGACCAGTGATTCTTTATTATTGGGTGTCTTCGATCTGGCTGCCCTCGCTGAACTCATACGCGCGTCGCCTGCACTTTTCTTTTATCAGCGCAACTGTTTAGCAAATCGTCATTTTTCGTGTCCGCTGTTAAGAATAGCTAGAGAACGCCGAGCGCAGAGGAGCGCGCGCCCGTGAGCGCATGCCTCGCTGCGTCCTCCCAGCGTCCCCGGCGCACGTTTGTCAAGCCAAGCATACCCAATTATGGAGATTGGCCAAGATTGCCCCCCCCCCCCCCCCGAGAAAAAAAAAAAACTCCTCCAGCACTCGCCGTAATTGTGGCAACACTTGCTCGAAACGAGAAAGACACGTCATAGCGTGCGCCTCTCCACGGGGATGTCAAATGATTATCACTTCAAAAAAAGAAAAAAAGAAGGAAGCTCAAAGAATGGCGGAGTAAAGGTCGTCGCGGCAGCGAAGAAGAAGCAAATCGGCTGCAATCGTGGACTTACACCGTCGTGATGGTCGTGAAGATTGCGTACAGGTTCGCTACCTTCAAGACGTCGTACGCGTTAGTGCGACCTTCCTTCATGTTTTCGATTTTCCGGTGGTGCACAGAGCGCAGGATGAGTTCACGGCTCTCTCTGCACTCCCAAGAAAGGAGACGCAGAAGCAGAAGCAAAAATTTCAGGGCCGGTAGAACTGCCTTCGCAGCACTTGCGCTGAACTAAACGTGAACTGAGTGCAGGTATGATACGAATATATTTTACACCCGCTGAGCGTGTATTTTACACATTTTTAAAGCGAACGTTTCTTTACCTCACTGTTGGCGAACGTACGCGAAAACGCACTGCAAAAAAGCCAGCTTTCACAATGGGAATTTTCTCAGAGGCACAGAAAGCGTAGGTGCACAGTCAACGCTTTATCCCTGGCCGATATCCACAAGTGGGTACGTGTTAAGCACTCAAGGTGATCATCATCACCAAAGTCCCACTTGAACTCGCGGAAGAAATTTATTCGCGCGTTTCAACCATATCCCAGATAACGCAATACAAACCTGGGTAAATCATCAGGATGTCCGGCTCTGGACATTTCAGCATCCTCAGGTTGTCCAGATCTCATCCTCAGCCAGCCCATTCAAAGTCCGTTTGTCCATCCAGCGTACATCCTCGGAACGAACGTCGTCAAAATGATACCGCTGGACAGTTTCCGTACATTTCCAGGAATTAGTCTGAAGTTACCTGCAAGCTAAGGCAACAGGCCTCACTACACACTAAACTTTCTTGCAGCCTTTTTGGACGAAAAGTTGTGCAAGACCCTTGCCCAATGGCGTACACTTTTAAAACGTGTTTTGGCGAAAAGAAGGTGTATGGATGAAAAAAAGCGCGTTTGTGTGAACACCCTAGAAAAAGGTGTAAGGTTGCTTAACATCCTAAGGGTGGGGCCAGGATAGCAGCTACGCGTGGCAATGTGAATCGGCGGAGCTCGCAGCAATCAACACAAACAGTCAATACACACAAGTTACACTTGGAACACAAACGAATTGAGCATGAAAACCAAGGGGATGCAAGAGGAACAGGGAGTGATTGCTTACTTAATAATACGTGTGCTCTTCTTGCTTTTATATCCAGCAGAGAAAAGCCCCCGATCGAGTCGGTGGGTTTGTCGCAAAAAACAAACATTTAAGCGTCAATTTGGTACTACGGATTTTACTATGACAATATACAAATTAGCAAGCGGATTTGCAAAAACCTTTTGATCACGAGGTAGTTTCTGTGTTCCATAACTTGTAGAATTTTATTAAATTCAAACAAATCTTCCCCGCCACCTCGACACCCTTCAAAAAGGGTGTTCATTATTTCAACACCTTTTTTTCCCAGAAGGGTGTAAAGCTACAAATTATGGTGTTCGAAACTAAGAAAAAGGGCGCAAAGAAAAAGGGTGTAAGAAAAGACCGCCGACCAAGAAAAAAGGTGAAGAGACCTCCAACTTTAGAGACATTTTGTACCTGTTTACACGGGTGGACTGAACATTTTCTACAAGCAGGGGGTGTTTTGTACCTCACTGGTAATAAATTAGCATAATTTATTACTGTAATAGCCTCCTCTGTAAAAACAGCGTCACAAGTCCATATGGATTGTGATCCAAAATAAGTAATACAACGGATCATTTAGGGATCATTCGCAATCCATTGTGATCCAAAATAAGCTCTAGGATGGACAATTGAGGGATCATTACAATATCTAATCCTGTGGATGTCCCCCGGAAGCCCAGAATAGGATCCAGGACGTTTGGACTATTTGAGGACGTCCTCAGGACGTTTTGCGTTATCTGGGATATATCTTTGTCGTTAGACGGAGATTTGATTTTTTTTTCACACCCGCTTGATAGAGAATCACCCTAATTTTTTTCCTATAGCTTCAGATTCTGGGAAGGTTGGTTGTCTGCTAATTACAGTCACCGTTCGCTGGTTGACATCCTTGCCAAATTGTAACGTCTGACGGCTGCAGCTGGCGTAACTCGCTTCTCTGAGCGCCTCGAAAAAGCGCCCCCTTTCGCCTTCTATTTTTCGCCTCTTTACGCCAAACAAAAGAAAAGTGGGGAAGGAGCGTGTGCGGGTGGCGACTAAAAGGCCGACACCGTCCAGGCGCCTGTCACCGAGCAAAGCAAACAGAGCGAAGGGTACACAGCGCACGCCCTGCTTTATGTTTTGCTGCGAGGTCCGGCCAGCGTCGGGCATTGAAAAAACTGCGATACTGCTGCGTGGCCTCTCCGCGGCCCCTCGCTGTATGATGCGCAGTGGTGTTCTAACTCCGGCGCTTTTTACTTGTACGCCCCGACTCTTATCCGCGCGTTGACAGCGCTGTTTCCGGGCGAAGCGTAGCTGCGCCGCCTCTCACGCAGGCTAACGGGGAAGGGGAAGAGGAGGGGACGACTCTCGTGATGGAGTGTGTAACTCGAAGTTGTGCGGAAGTTCGTTTTATTCTTCACGGAAACGACCTGACGGGCACCTTTTTTGTGGCTGGATTTGAACGTATGCCTACGGAGTTGTACTCCGTGGGTGGTATATCTACGACCGCGCTTACAAGCGCGCTTGCTGATTTGACCGCATAAAAACACGTTAACTTTGAATACCGGAACCGCTGCCAGACACCAGACGTTACATTTACTGTCGTGTGAGTCATTATTCGAATTTTGCGGGGAGGCCGACGTCTCGAGAAATATGCCCCGTTCCGCAGTTGTATCGACCCCGGGCACCACGCCCGGCTGACGTCCCCCTCCTCTTCCCCTCCAACACGTCGTCTACTCAGTGAGCAAGGGTCCCCCCAGTTCCGAGATAATAAGTATTTTGCAATTATTATGAACACTACCCTATTATGTTGCTATATCTTTCTGCAGAGGCGTCACTGCGCCGACAAATATTTACAGGTCGTGACTGGCGAACCCTAGCTTGAATAAGCGCGCTACGTATTTCCGTGCACTGGAGCACCGGGGAATGTAGCCAGCCCTCGCTGCCGAGTAAATATTTCTGTCATTTTTTCTCTACTTTTTTCTCTTCTCAGCTGTCAAAGGAGCTGAGAAACGGCAGAAGTCTACCCACCCAGCGCGACGCGGGAGAGGCAAGGTCGGGCAGACGACGTAGCAGACGAAACAAAATTCGCGAACCCAGGTTCCCAGGTCTCCGCGCCGGCAGTGTCGGATGTGACGTAGTTTCAGAAACAGGCGCATGCGCAGCGCGGTGCGTGCGTGCCATTGACTCAGGCGTTGACAACTGAAGGTTTGGGGCCGACCCTTGTTTTTTTTTACGAGGAATGTGTGTCGAACAACAGTGCGCTGCCCTTTGATATTACGAGTGTCTCGAACGTCGTCCGCAAAGCTGCCAATGTGTTGTGCCCCCGGCCACCTGAATAATGGATATTTTCAACGCGAAAGAAGACCCACTAGCCTCGATTCAAGATCCGACTGGTAAGTGCTGTTTTTCACGCACACTCGCGCTGCTGTGGTTAGTCGTCGTATTCCCGAGACTCATCTCGAAAGTCGGAGGCCGTTAGTGGATCTTTACTCGTAGGAGGAGTAGTTGGGAGTAACGACATTGTTCGTTTTATCCGGCCGGGCGGGTTGATCGCAAAGACGAGTTCCGCGGCGGCCGCTACGTACACACGCACATACACGTCCAATTCGGCAGTGGCGGCGTGGACAGGCCCGAAATTTCCTCGTCCATGTGCCACTAAAGGACAGCGGAAGACGGTCGCTCTATACCGGCTCAGGCGTTGCTCCCGATAGAGCCCCGATGAGCCCCGATAACCAGCAGGCAACGGGCGAACCGACGACCGCTTGTTGACTGCGGGACCGAACAAGTTCTTCGGCTCGTCGACGGCAGCCGGCTAGTCCGACAGCATCGGATACTGTTTTGTGACTGATTTTATTTGCTTCACGTTGATATTGCCCGAGCCGTGTCGTTCGAACTGCTTCGTCACAGTGGGTTGGCGACTGGTAACAAAAGCTGCTCGACTTTTGTGGCCTTCCGAAGGCGTGAGGTTGGCATCCGCTGTCGGGGGGAACATAGAGTTCCGCTGGCCGACGCTCACGCCTCGTGCTTCTTCCTTCGAGATACCCATCGTCGTTAACGGCTCATTAAATTGCGCGCTCCAGTGATTGTTTACTGTGTGACTGCGCATTGACTAGAAAAGCGACGAAACGTCCCAACGTGGGGACGCTCGTTTGGCGAAGTAGCCGATGGACTCGGCCCACACTGCACGCTTGCGATGGCGATCAGCCGTTTGTCACACACTGCACGCTGTCAGTTCACTTGCCCACTCTGCGTGCGTCCACGAACTCGGTTTCTGAGGCGTTTTCGTACTCTTGTGGGACTTCTTAGCCTCGATACGGGCATTTCCCCGTAGGAATTGCGGGTCGGCGCCTGGGTTACAGATCTCTGCGTTCTTTTCACTCGGTGTGCGCCGGAATGTGTGCCGTGGCTGTTGCCCGCCCTGACTTGGCCAAGCGGCCGGACAGACTTCAATGCTTGCGTCGGAATCGCCGGCAAAAGCGATATGTTTTCCGCAACTGTCACATGTCGAGAGGTGTCGGGGTTTCGTCGCATCCACGCGCTTTTGACTAGCTTTCGCACACGTGCATGCGATGTTGAGCTTGGGGACACGAGCGCGTATTTACCGACCTCCCGTTCACAGTGATCGCATTTCTGTAGCCGTACAGCTGTCACGCCGCCAAGTGCAGGGACAGGCATTGAGTGGATGGCGAGCGTTTACTGAGCGATTTTAGTAGCGGTCGACACAGATCCTTAAAAAGCCTGTTGCGTTTTCCCCCGCAAGCACTGCCAGTTGGCGAAAAATAAAAGTATTCTAAAATGCAGCTGCGAAAAGTTCGTTTCTCAACCGTTATGAATTGCGAGAAACTCTGCTTTCTGTCATTTTTTCCATTGTGTGGCCGCTGTCAAGTGACGTGACAGCTAGGATACTCTTATTTGACGGAGTTGTCGTTTTCGTCCAGCGGCGTCAATGGCAGAAGCGAGCGTCGTTTCGGCATCTTTGGGAAATGTCGAGGTGCTTGCTCCCTGTTTAGGCCCACGGTGCCCGCAAGAAAGGGTTAACCGGATCGAACGCAATCGTCGCAGCAGGGGAACGGGAAGTGAAGAGGGGGTGGGGGTTGAGTTGGTCACCGGCGCTCATTTTTGGCAGTGTTCCAAGGGCGTCTGAAATTGCCCCCTCCTCCTCCGTTTCTCTACTGGAAGAATGCTGCTGGATAGCTCCGCGTGCTCGCACACGCTTTCTCGTGCGGATTAATTAGCCGTAAAGATCGCGTCACGCTTTCTCCGAAGCCGTCGCGGGATGACAGCCGTGTGGTCGAGACGCTGATTCACCCCTCTTAAAAAGCGTAGTGTCCCTTTGTTTTTCTTGTTTGGGCTGAAAAAGAAATTCTGGCCTTAGTCGTCGTGCTTTCTCGATGCGGAAATCCAGTCGATCCTCAACAGAGGCCCCCTTTGTTTTCAAAGAGGACCTAAGCGTTTCCTTCCAGAGGCAGTCTGGTTTCCCAGAAAATGCAGTTCGTTCAACTGGTGGCTGTGGGGTTCATTTTGTAAATAGCAGGTTGTCGTCACTGGCTTCCAAAGTCATGGAGGGTGCCTGTTGTAGGCTGTTTAAACCAAAATGTATTTTTTGAGCGTAAGTACAAGACAGGCTATACCTTTTGCACAGTCAGGTCCACAGTCTACTTTTTGTGCTAACCAAACTGCAGCATTGAAACACCGTATGTCTGTATTTTGCCCCTTTTGCCACATCAGTGTCTAACATTGTGAACGGCCAACAGCCTGTAATTTGCTTACGGTGCTTCCTCTCTAGCAAACTGCGAGTAGTCAACTTTTCCCCACAACTCGTGGCACGTTTTTTCATTGGCTATCGGGGCAGGTCTAGGTAGGAGGAAGAATGAGTGACTCCAGTAGGTGCATTTGAACTTATTAAATAATAACGTTCGGCGGTCTGATTGTTTGCATTAAATCTACACACATTCAAGAGCAGCAAACCACAAGAATATCCCGAGGCATGATGGCAGATACATTAATCTGGTGTGTGTGGGCAGGGCAGGCACTTGAAAAGGGCACTGCAGATTTTATCCTCAAATTCATCACATCCGCATTTATTCGGGTGCCCTGTATGCTACCGTGGTATCACTTTATTGCGAACTTCAAACAAATAATCAAGATATTAACGAAAACAGATGAAGCAGTAGCGACTCCCCAGCCATTTTCTGGCAATTTCTCTACGGCGTCACAGAATCATGTTTGTGCAATAGGCAGCCCCCGACCAAGAAACATGGCTGGGTGATGGGAGTGGGGCCTCTAGTTCCGTTTGATCGTATCACTTGAATGCTTACATGCAGTTGACATAATGATGACTGTGTTTTTAGTGCTGGTACAAATTACATCACTGTAGCACCAGATTTGAAATTTCTTCAACATTTCTTTTATTTTTCGGTTAAGAAACGTCTTTTGTGGCCAGAATGGAGCTGAGTGAGTTACCAGAAACTAGATCTTTCATAGTAGGACTTTATTGCTGGCTAGTTGGTTCTTGACGTGCGCTCGTCTTGTCCTCTCTTTTCTTCATTCTCGTCTTTTGGGCAAACTTATTCCTTCGTAGATCTTTCAAATTGAACAAAGGTTTTTTTTTTGTTGTTGTTGTTTTCACGGATCCTCTAAAGGAGGCAATGCCGTAACCTATTGACAGAGGCACTAGCAGCAATAGCAAAACTCGCATAGGTGAGAGGGCCAGTACAAGATCTGGTCAACCTGCATCTTCCTGCAGGGCAGCTCACTGTGTTGTTGCCTTCACAGCTGTCAAGCACAAGAAACGTGCTGAAATTTTTTGCAGAGTAACTACATACAGTGTAGTTAGTACTAGTGTTGTGCAGAGCATATTTGTTGTGGTGTCACCTAGTGACTAACTAGTTCACATCACTTCTGCACAATGGGAAGGGTATATGTATTCTAATTAATATTTGCATTGCAGAAGCAGCAGCAGCCAGGTCTTTGCCATTAGAAGCTGCAAAAAGAAAAAAAGTGGTGGCGCTGGTCTTTGCTTCCTAAAAACATGATTGATCATTTTGTAAATCCTGACAAGGCTCATCTTGAAAGGAAAGGCTACTCTAGTGGACACCTACTGCACAGAGTGACGAGTAAACTACTGCATTTTGATTCCTTTTCCTTTTTTGATTCATTGAGAGCTTCCTTTCAATGGATCGCTATGTTTTGACAGTTTTCTCTTTTATTTAACTCAATTTTTTGAAAACTTTTGTTCTCAAAACTTTTGCATTTAGCGCTTTATTTTGTCAAGTGTTGTTGGTCTGCGTTGCCTTCAACCCGGGAAGTTTCTTATTTTTTGGAGCATCACTGTGGTGAGTGGAATTAGTAGGACTTGCATGCATCTCGTAACCATTGGCTGGATTGTCTTTCTGCAGAAATGAACCCCTGATTGTGGCATCTTTGTTGACTTTCTATCTTTTACATCTGGTGTGGGAGTTCCTGTGTCACAAGACTTGCCTTTAAATACGTTTCACACAAAAATAAAACCCATGCCGACTACTGGGAAAGGTGCACCTGAAGCCATGTGGCCCATTTGATAGTCAAGACAGATGTTTCAAGGCAGCTTCTATCATCTAGTGAATGAGAACTTACTACCACTGTATCACTTTTTTTTTGTTTGTTTTTATGCCCAGGAGATCAATTTCAGTCAAATTTGTACCCCCTGTATGTGGTAGGAGAGCACTGAGTCTGTACCCCATTTTGTAGTCAAAAAGAGAGGGGCATCTAGATTCACTCCACAGTTAAGAATGAAATTTTTTATTGCGGGCACAGTTGTTTTATATTTGAACTTTTGGCGTTTGTGCACGTCTCTTTCAACACCTGCAGTGACAGAGGGGGGGACAAGAATACATTGACTGCAAGGCGAGCAGATGAGGCAGATAAGCTTATCTCATTTATAGCACGTAGATTCCCCCCCGTATAGCAAGGGCAGCCAGGGTAGGTCCGCCCACGTAGTTATGGGGATAGCTAAACGGCCATTCTTCTCTGGAGTTGTTGTTCCACAGTGGGGTCTGCTGCCGCGGTCAAGGTGCACAGTAATTGAGGTCAGTGCACTCTAGTTAGTGAGGGAAGGAAAGGCACGTTGCCCGTTTAATCATTTCCCTGGTCTCAAGGTATGCTTCAGGCACAATAGTGCAGGCCTTGGTCAGTCTAGAGTGACAGTTGCTTTGTATATGTTAATATTTCATTTGTGCTAGCTGTGGACACAGGGCATCGCAGTGTAGCAATTAGTTGCTATTGCCCAGGATACATCAGGATGACACGAGAATTGTAGCTGTTCACTTTTAGATGAAATGCAGACTTTCCATTCCTGCGCAGCCTGCGGGGTTGTGTGTCCACAGTCCAAAGGTAGTATTAGGCCGAGTTGTGTTTGGTGTTAAAGTCGAGGCAGCGCATGCTGCTTGTTTTTGTTTGGTAATACAAGCAAACTGGACAACTGCAAAGTGAAAGGGGATGCAGAAAGTGTAAGCGACACTAGGGTGACACTTCAGTTGTTTCCTTCACGCTGTGTTCTCGTGGAGTTTTTGGGCTTGTTAGTGATCCGTTCGGCATTGCGTGATCCCTGGAGACTTGCCAGCAGCTTGCAGTGGGGTCAACAACTCCTGTCTGGGCCGGATGGCTGATTGCTTAAATGGCCCTTGCCTTAATGGATCTTCTGTCTCGAGTGTCTCTCATTGCGGAGTTTATTCGCTGTTCTGGAGACGCCGTGTGACATTTACTGTTACTGCACTCGGCAGGATGCGTAGCTGTAGCTTGTTGGCAGGGTGATGCTTGGTCACGTTTCGTTCTATTTCTAGCTGCTTGCTTGTGGGACGTACACAAAGTTCACAGGCGTGTGCAGTGAGCACGGTTAGAGGAAGCAGAGTAGAAATAGATTAAAATGATTTTTCTTTTTACATGTCAGAAGTATTTCCTTAATAAGCAGTTTAGCTGAAAGACAGAAATGTTTATATTCTTTTCAGTGTTGGTTTTGGTGACAAAAGGCAATTTTTTCTTTCGTTTTGCTTAAAAGGGTGAAGTTTGAAGTATCCTGTATTCAAACCAAAGAAAAGATGCATACACACTACACAAAGAAACCCGACAACTTTGGCAAAGGGAGAACAGCAACGAAAAGTCTCTTTTTACTTTCATTTACCTAAAATATTTTTTGTGACATAAAGTAAGACATCACACTCCGTGAGTGAGGCAGCTGTGCAGTTTTTCAGCAATTAGATGTTAACTTACCAGAAGTTTGTGTCTTTATCTTCTTGACCGATTCCATATCCCAGGGAAGATGACGATATAATTGCTCTTGCATATATACACCAGAAGTTTTTGAGTAGTTTGCACGTGGATTACACAGCTTTGTGGCTACTGAGGGCAGCAGACCGTTAGATAAAGCAGTGACGCAAGGGACGAGTTTGAGTTACTCAGAGCAGAGGTGAATGGAGTGTAGCACGAAAAAATTTTAGTTTTTCCTGTGGTGCAGTAGCACCTGGAATAGATGTTAATTAACGCGCACCTAAGTTTCAACACACAGGCTTTTTCGTGTTTTGCCTCTGTCAGGCACAGCCAAGATTGAATCCATGTCCTTCGGCTTAGCAGCATGAATGAGCGTCTGTGGTGGGCAGATATCGAGCAGCAATGATGATTATGATGATGTCAGGGGCAGCAGCCAGAAACTTCCAAGTGTGTGTGTTCTTTGTACCATTGAAAACACCTATTCTAATGTCGCCTGTCTTGGGCTCCGTGACAAACTGTGCCAGCACAATGCAGGGGACTGTCTGGGCCAGTGACGCCTGTTTTTATGCTTCACAGCGGCAGCTGGAAGTTATTTCATGCTTGTTAAACTTTGGGTGTGTGTGCATGAAAATGATCATCATTGTCTTTGTCGACGTTGAGAATTGGCTGAGAAGTCAAATGCAATCCATCATGACTGTCACGACTGATGTAGGGATGGTCAGCAGCATTGTGTGATAGTCAGAGGCGTGACAGTGAAATTCCAAACAAGTGCAGTACTGCAGCGTTATCTTTGAGTGGAACTTCTGGTGAAGACGCGGCGAGGTGGTGGTTCGTGAGCACTACACTCTGATGGACAAACTCTTACAGGGTGTTGGCCAAGAAGCTGTAGTATGCAAACCAAAGGCTGGTGTGTGAGTGTTTCAACCTAGAAGAAAATCCCAGTGTCACTCTCTTCTCAAAAGCACAATTCGTGAATGCCCCTTTCCTGAAATAATTTCCTAAAGCGCATCTCCCAAAGTTATTCCTACCAGTAAAAACAAACCTTCTGAAAGTGCCTCCCAACACTTACTTCAGTGAAGCGCGAGCTGCTGCTGCTAATCGCAACGCATTTTGAACGACTGTCCAGTCTTTCTGTTCTTATTAAAGAGCTCATGTGCTGAGTGGGGTGTTTAAGCCATCGCTGGTGTAATGTGTCATTATGGCAAGCTTGCTTGTTGACTTAGTTAAGGAGTTAAGGAAAAAGGGGATGTGCTAGCAAAGATTGGATTGGGCTTCGTGTGGGTGGCATGTTGAGGGCGATTTGCGGAGACAAAACATGACCTCCTGGACCAAAGCATCGCGCACTGTGGGCACGGAAAAAAAGGTCACGATGGATGTTTAGTTAGTGCTGTGGTGGGATGTTAGCTGGCCAAGATGGCTGCGGTTCATTGTGAAATTTCGGGACTGCATGAGGAGGAACAGTGCCCGTTTTCTTGCCTTTTCTTTTCTCATTCCGCATACCCGGAAGCTGGGCCCCCACAATAAGTTTATGCTGTCAGCCTTAAGTTCTGGCAAATGTTACATTACTTGCGTGTTAACTTTACTGCATTTCTCACATAATCTTTTTTTGGATATGATATTGTTCATTGCTCAGCTACCTGTAGTTTCAAACTGAGTTTTGTATGCCAACATTTATTGGGAGTGGATATGCAGGAGAGTCACCGCATCTTCAGTCTTCGTTTCCTAATGCCTGGTAGTCGCTACGTTAGTCAGTGCCTGTGCAGGTTGCGTTGCGTGTTAAAAATATGTTCTTATAAGCTTGAGAACTCTGGTTACTGCAATAGCCGGGTCAGGTATCCAAATAATGACTCGAAGCTTGTGCTTTTGGCTTTAAGCTGGAATGTTGCTGCAGACATGCCTCGCAACTACTGTGGCCGCCCATGTTTGCCCGAAATTGAGATGAGTATTTGTTTCAGATGTGCACAAGTGCGAGCATCTGATTTCTATAACACAATTAATGATGGCTGCTAGGGAAGCAGCATACATGGGTGTGGCTATGAAACTCACCTTTCATCGAGCACATTTTGCACGGGGCTTGAAATGCTAGTCAGGAGGCTGCGTAATACGCGCCAAGGACGTTGGCTGTTATCAGGAAGCGTGTTCTCGTTTGCCGTTAATAACTACCCACGGATTGCACCAAAATTGTGGATGTAATCTGTTTGTGGTGCTTCCCATCGGAAGTGGCTTGATGTCTGTTTCCGACTGCGAGATAAAACACAATGCTTTCCGATTTAGTGTGAACTGTGGGGCTTACCTGTGCTGGCTTCTCTGCCATCCGGCGTGGGTGACGGATCACAACATGTTACTTATCAGATAACTTTTGGAGTGCAGGGAGGCTTCCTGTGCGTGCAGTGCTGAGCTCTTTGCCTTTTCTGGTAAAGGCGCCGACATTTTTTGATGTCTGGAGAGCCCTGAGCCTATCAACCTGGAGAGCGAACGGATCAGTGGGTTACAGAAGCTGCTTTTTTTCATCTCTGTCAGCAGATTCTCTTTGAAGTGTAGACATGATGTAGATTACGGAGGCCAGAAGGATTGTAGCTGACGGGCTAGTAATAAATGTTTCACAAAGCAGTGGGAATCTGGGAACGGTCTGTGTTGTGTTGCATTTTCCTCTTGCACACTCGCTTTCATGAAGCTTTGTATCTCCTGAATGGTTTCTGGCCTAGGCAAGGTGTATGCTTTTCAAAAATTCATTGTGTCCTGCCTAGGAAAATTGTTGTAGCAGCTTGCGAGTAGCACAGACCATTAAAAAAAAAATAACCTTAACTCTGGTGCTCTAGCTCTGGCACAACCAATTGGGGAATAGAAAAATGTTTTTTTTTTAAATTCTTTACACACATGCACACACACACTAAATCCCTTAGCTCTGGTGTCTTTAGCTAAGGGGGGAATAGAAAAAAAAAATGTTTTATTTTTGCTGTACGAGCTCGATCAAAATAAAATTTGGGTATGATGGCAGTTTCCCTCTCTCTCTTCTGATGAACGGTAAAAATCACTAGCAGTTGAAGACTTGGGCTGTCAAATTTACAATTCTGTGCTTCCTTGAGGACAATGCAGAGAACTATTGGTTCCTTCTCTCTGTTTTTTTAATCAACCATGCTGAATACATGTTTTTGATGCATAGTATAAATCATGACACAGAAAATAATTTTGACTAGTGCTTTTGTTATTGTTGCAAGTGCAGGGTTGCAAGTCGTGGGCTGTTCTGCAAATCACCAGCTGTACTGTACAGCACCCTTCTTTATTATAAAAAAAGAAAAGGAACAAAGTATGGGTGAAAATTTATTAAGATCTTGTGCAGTATACTTCTATTGTATTTTTAAAACACATCTGTAATCCTGGTCACTTTACCATGTGTCAAAGAACAAAGAACAGAGTTTATGCTCTCATCTGGAGAGCTTTATACCTTGGGTGTTCTTGGCGGAGAAAAAGATGAAAAAGTGGCGTTTCAAGTAGGTACTATCAATGTGCGATCATACTAAGGTAATATATATAAAAAAAACTTGTTTGAAGTGTTCAATCTAGGTGCTTCAATTTAAGAACTCTTCATTGTCAAAGTTATGGGGACTAGTTGCTTGGGAAAGGCCCGTCAAGCCCTACAGTGAGAGGCGGTATACGTGCAAGGTAATTGTTGCTACTTTTGATGGCAGGCTGCAAGCAGGCAGTGTCCAAGGCGTGTTGTTCCTCCCCGTTTGGCTTTCGTGCATATTTTCCTTAGGGTATGACATAGGTTGGAAAGCAGACCAGCGTAAGACGTAACAGGGGCAGCGAGATTGCTGGCAGAAAGCTGCAGGCAAAGTGCCGACATTTCATGCTACAGTGGCTAAAGCGTAACAGCAAGTTTACCTGTATCGGTCGATACGGATATACCACTTGCTGTAGCAGGGGTTGTTCACTGCTGCAGTGGCTGTTCACTAACACAGTGGTTGGTTACAGCAGCGCCAAAATGCTTTAAATGGGTATTGCCATCCCATCAGAATTGGTTCGATGAAGCTTCTCTAAGATTTTCTTGAAAGGGGGAGAAAGAATACGTATATCTGGTAACTTCTTCTGGGCACAATTGTGCGAAGTCATGAACTTTAGCTAGTAAACATTGTAAACGTGGCTGTTTTACTAAGCTACAGCCAGTAGGATTTGTTCAGCTTCCATTTAGGTTGAACGATTTGTCACGGTGCAGTAGTGCAGTCAAAAATATTTGTGTGTGAGCTTGATAACTATCACCTTACCTAACTGGTAACAAAAAGTTATCGAGAGCCTCCAGCACCCCTCTAAGGTACCATTTTCTAAACATTGCCTTCTTTCTGAAAGAAAAGTATGCATACATTATATATATTTTGAGTACGGACAAATCTTGAGCAAATGAGAATAGCTTAATAAAGAGAATTGCTGCTGAAATGAAATAACTGCATCAAACATTTATTTGTTCCTGCGAATAAAGTCCCCCAGCAAATGGAACTTTGTGAATGAAGCCCTTTGCAGTTGAAGAAATTTTGCCGGTATTTTGAAAATACAGCGAAAGCATTCCATTGTTCGTTGAAAAAGTAGCCTCCCCCTTGACAGATGGCTTTATTGGGTAGCCCGGCAGCGCATACATGTCACGGTGGGAAGGCAGGTTTGTTTGTTGTCCAGTACATGCTTGTAGCCAAAAATTGGCGCAGCTTGCACTAGTGGTGCAAGGCTGGAGAAACAGGAGAGCTGGCAGCCATTCTCCCTTTGTCGGATACCTGGCTGTTGCATCATCATCAGCTGCAGCAGCAGCAGCAGCCCACTAGGTTCACTGCAGGACAAAGGCCTCTCCCATCGACCGCCAACCGCTCCTGTCTCGCACCGCTCGACTCCATTCTTTGCCTCTAAATTTCCTTATTTCATCCCTCCACTGAGTATTTGGCCTTCTTCTTTTTCTAGATCCATATCTCGATGTCCACTCTGTCACCCTGCTAGTCCACCCATTGCCATTTCACCTAATTACATGGCCAGCCTAAGTTCATTTTCTTTCTTTCTTTTTATTTTTTTTTTGAACTGCGATATCTTCTACTATGGTTCCTTCTCTGATCCAGGAAGCTCGTTCAGTGTCTCTAAGTGTTACTCCGATTATTATTCGTACCATGGCCCGTTGGGCTGACCTAAGTTTGCTTTCAATTTGTTTAGCAATACTCCAAGTTTCGGCTCCATATGTCATCACCCCGGATTTATTTCTCAACTTGCCTCTGAAAGTTCTCCGGGACTGGCAGGCCCGGATTGTTTCGTATGCAGGCTTTCGCATCTCTCCCAAAGTGGACCGCGTTGGCATGCGCCAGAACCCGTGGCCAAGTCCAAAGCCAACGCCCGCCCTATGAGCGCAAAGGAAATGCTGTGCACCCGGAATGCAATGATAGCTCAGTCGGATAGATGCCTATTTCACAATGCGAGGGACCCAGGTTTGATTCCGACCACGGGAAGTGGTTTTTTTTTTCTTTCAGATTGGCTGCTTATGTTATTGTTCCTCACCGCTGCTAACCCGTACCCATCGGGCGTTTGGGTGGCCCAGTGGCTAGGTTGCTGGTTTCACGATGGGAAGGTCCCGCGTTCGATTCCCAGGACCTGCCTCACCACATTTCTTTCTTGAGGCTTCGGGGTTTTCTGCCTACACCGGACAGATTTGTGTCGGCCTAAACAGCTCTGTTGTTAATATCTGGTTTCTTCGCTCGCAGAGATGTCTTCGTGATGAACTCTTCGTGATGAACTCTTGTGCGATAGTACTTGGCAAGTTGTCCTGGCTGGAAGCATAAATTTCTTTGTTGTATGAAATTTTGACGCTGTTTGATAAAAACAATTCTTATTTGTGATGAGCTCAGACCAGCGATCGAGACTGTTGCAGTGATACGTTGCCTGGCCGAACCATTTTGAGCTTTGGCAGTTGTCCAGGGAGGGTTGTAGCCAGCCGTGAAATCTTCGTCTGCTAAGCATCGCCTCATGGCACCATGTTTGTTTCACTTGGGGCTGCAAGGCATGTGTTTGCAGGCAGGAGAAGAATCATTGTTGTGAGGGAAAGCTTTTAACGGCCACAAGCTTTAAATTTAGACAGACCAGCCTCTTGTGCCGTTGCTTGGACTGGCTGTAACAACCTTGCATCGGCCTTTCGGGGGTTTTGGTTGGTGTGAGGCTTGATTGCAGCACCTGCTGAAAATACGCGCTAGCAGTAAGGTTGAAAGAACTCTGTGCACAGAGCCTTTGTAGCAAGAGAGCAGAAATACCGTTGAGTGACGTTGTTAGAAGAAACAAAGCAAGTTGAAAGTTTTTTTTTACAAAGGGAAAATTCCGTGGTATATTCTATAGCCCTAAAAGGACCATTACACATGTGAAAAAATTTTTACCAAAAGGTAGTCGTCAGGTTGTCTCCTAAGGGTACCATAAAGACATGTTACTTTGCTTTACTCAGAAGATATTCATTGTGGAATAGTGAAAGTGTAATGGGAACTACATTTAGTTAGGCTAAATAAGTGAGAAAGACAAAGAAAGAAAGAAAGGGCATTTCTCACACTTACTGATTATAGTAAATGAGTGGCGTCACCTGTGCGGCTTGACTGAGGCTGTTACAAACAAATGCATGATTTTCGAGGGCATAGTGCCTTCTCTCTGTTGCCCGTGTAACAGAGTGACCTGAAAGTGCCACTCGCCGTCGTCTGGCCATGCACTGTCAAAATTGGGAGAATTACAAGAGTAAAATGTACAGACTTGTGGTGCGAACAGGAAGAAAAGGCTGCGTACCGGTACAGGTAGTAACTTTGAGCAACTGTAAAAGTTAAATGGGGTGTATTTGGCAAGAAGCTAAAAGTTTGTAAGCACTTCCATATCAAACAAAAAAAAAAAAAAGAGGGGAAGAAAAATGAGTTACTTGCACAAAACATCTTGGATGCCATATATGACATGACTGCTGTTGTAACATAGATGTCGAAGTACGTGTGTAGAAGTAAACTGACAAAAGTGCATGTACACCGTTTGTCAAAATTTTCTAGACCAATCCTAACTAAGCCTTCTCGACCAAAAAGCATTCAAAGAATAACCTTTACTTTCAACTGTGTCACAAATATTTTATCACAGGCAGAAAGAGTCGTTTTCTCTAGCTTTGCTTTCTGGCATAAAATGTTTCAGCCCTCCTCAGGACATAAGCTTGTACATTGGATTTTTTGCGGCCTGCAAAGACTGTACATACCTATGTATGTGTTCCCATATGTAAAAATAAAAAAAAACTCTCAAGGCAAAAACTCTCAAGGCACGTGTGCAGATGTGTGCCATAATGGTGGGGGCTACATGGAGGCATACATTCAAATCTTGAATGTTTAATGTCGTATGCCAGGGGTAGGAGCATTTTTCCAGATCTGGCCCTCAGCCTAGGTTGTGCCAGGGACTCCGTGTGGTCTGGTGGAAGTAATGGGGGACCGCTTGCAACTACGGGCGGGGTTATGTGAATTAACGCAACTGGGGCGGAAAGCAGGTCCTTTTAGTTTGAAAAAGTGCAACATCACTTCGTTTTAGACAGTTTATCAAAGTGTGGCACAGTCGCACTTAAAAAGAGTTGCATGTCTGTGGCCACATTCCACCTGTTTTGGTATTTGCTTTTCAGGTGTAGAAGCCTCGAAAAAGTATGCTAACATGCATACATTGTATAAAGCTTTCTATACGTTGCATCCCATGGAGAAGGGGAGCGACGACCGTGCAAAGGAGATTTCGGCGAACATTCAAGATTCCCAGGGGGTCAAAATTAATCCGGAGCCCTCCACTGCGGTGCGCCTCATCGTTGGTGTAGTGTCGGCGCGCTGCAGTCCCAACCAAAATGCCTGAAAGCACAGGGCTGCAGACTTTTGCCTTCATCACTGTCATTTTAAACTTCAGCATGTTTACGTGGACAACAATTTGTTTAGCTTAGTCGTGTCTGGGGCAGATTCTGGGAAGTAGCCCTTGATGCATCAACTTAGTTTGTTCAGATGGGCCATGATTGTGCCTACATTACTGAGTAGTGTAAGGTGAATAGCTGTCCCTGATCACCGGGCCGACGAGCTTTGTGCGTTTTTACTAAAGCCTCTCTTACTAGTTGAAGGGGAAGAGGAAAAGGGGTTGACCAGGATGAACTTGTGTGGATTGCTTCACACTTGTGAATATGCCACGGGCTGCCTGGACTCTATAAGGCGGTCAAGTTCTAATTTTTTTTGCGAGGGAGGGGTTAGCGAACCCTGGAATTGGCTTCGTAAACCTTTTAGGGCCCGCGGAGCCACTGCTGCTGTTTTGGGACCCCATTTCTGGAATCCGATTTGCGGGACCTCACCTTTTCGGGTCTGTGGACCCCTTTTTGAGAAGCGCTGTTTTAGATCATGCATTGGAGGAAGGTGGAGAGGAAAGGTGGTTAGTGGGGTGAGTCAGTAACTCGGCCTGTCATCTGTGAATAGTTCTTTTTTTTGTCGCTTTGACTTGTGCTCCTGCCACAGTAATCAACAATTTTGCAATGCCTCTAAAGAAAAGCAAAAGTACTGAAAGCAAGTGGAAGACTGTAAGCGCATGCCCTGCACCCTGATGTATTATTTTTTTGCTTTATTTTTATTTGTTTTTTTTTTTATTTCCACATCATGCTCTCCTTTTCATTCTTATCAATTCAGCCACCCCACGAAATGGTACTGTGTTATTAGTTTGAAGCAAAGTGTGCGGGTAATGGTAATAATAATAATAAAAAACAAGGTTCACCTTGAAGCCGCCAAGTGCATCAAATGCTAAGGTGAAATGTCTGACAGAGCAAGCCAGCAAGCTAGCGAGCTGCCATTCCCAGCATGTTGCATGAAGCTTTACTTGTGCTTGGTCATATTTTGAGATCTAGACTTATTGGGCTCCTAACCACCTGTGATGACTGCTGTTGACCTTGTATAATACGTCAACATCCTGCACAATAGCTGGATTGACACTTAGTCGATAGCTATTTGGCGCCCCTGCTACACAAATCATCGGCCTTCCACCCCCCACCCGTGCTGTTCTTCCTTACCATATCCGCCGTGGTAATGGAGTTTTTGTCTAAGATTTTATTTTTGCCGCGTTTGTTTTTCTTGAATGCCATGTGTCGGTAACCTCCGGAAATCGCTACGCTTGGCTCACACATACTTGGCACTGCAGAAAACTCTCATCAAACTCATTTCTTGAATGGGCCAAAAAGTGCAATCATCTGGAAGCCTCACGGGGCTGGCTCTTAATTTTCAATGAGCGTGTAGCATAACTGAGCATGGTTTGTTGTGTTATAGCTTAGTTTCAAGTTCTGAAAGTCGTTCAGTCGATGTTTAGGCTCTACATTTTTTTTTACTTACAGGGGAAAACCAAGAGGGTGTATTACTGCGAAGGGTCTCTCGACCAGAGTAATTGTGTCAACATCCTGCACATTAGCTGGATTGACACTTAGTCAATTTCCTATTCCTTCACTTGCGGGAGAAGGTGTTCATTATACCTAAATGTTATTTCTTTCCACAAATTGAACATGTTATCACATTTGCTATTCTGAATACCCATTCTGAAGTTTCCAACTGCTTGCTTGCCTGCCTACTGCTCCTAATAATATTGCGTTAGTCTCCCACCAGCATCTTGTACTAGTATGAGCTTTCCTTGCCCATTGCTGATTTGACATCCTTTTGTCAACAGCCTCATTCTTGTAGCTAGCTGTTGGTGTATAGGCTTGTATTACCATTAACGTGTACAACTCGGTAACAAAAAGCTAGTACATTTTCTCTTTGATAATGAACGCTGCTCCTGGTGTCGCAATTACTCTGGTCGAGACACCCTTCGCAGTAATACACCCTCTTGGTTTTCCCCTGTAAGTAAAAAGAAATGTAGAGCCTAAACATCGACTGAACGACTTTCAGAACTTGAAACTAAGCTATGACACAACAAACCATGCTCAGTTATGCTACACGCTCATTGAGAATTAAGAGCCAGCCCCGTGAGGCTTCCAGATGATTGCACTTTTTGACTCGTTCAAGAAATGAGTTTCATGAGAGTTTTATGCAGTGCCAAGTATGTGTATGTGCCTGAGGTCATCATGATGAAATGGTTAAAAGATTGTGTCAGCTGACATTTATTGAAGCGTTACACAAGAACTGGAAATTGATGCTCTTCTCGTTGAACTCCTCACCACTGCGCTCATTGTTGCGGTCCCCTCGTTGCTGCTCCTATGCCTGCACCTGCGGAGTCTCACGCCGCCTGTCACCCCTGCCCTCTGCTGCAGTGCCCGGGGGTGCGTGATGGCTGTGGGGGGCCAGTGAGGAGGAGCCATGTCTAAGAGCCGCTATGTGCTCCAAGTGCACGTGGGGGCCTTCAGCAACCTGTACGAGGCGCTGTCCATCGAGGCCAGCAAGCAGACCACAGCCGCCGACATCGTCGCCTGCATTGCCGAGAAGCTGGGCCTGTCGCTGCCCCGCGACCTCGAGCTCGCCGAGGTCGTCCACAATGCCAGCGGAGAGGTGAGGGCCTCTTTTATACATAGGGCGTGTCATGGTCAGCCAATTGAAATAGGCGCAGAAAAAATACGAGAGACAGCGCTCCTGTTGTGTACTTTCTTGGTGACCTAAGCCTAGTGAGTCTGAGTGATGTCTTGTGTGCTTTCATCAGTCCTCGTTCCTACACCGTTTCCAATAGGTGACAATGACCCAACTGGTTCCACTCTGCATATTTGTTTTCCATGCCAGTTTGGATTGCTGGCACGTCTCTAGTGTGAGTCAGTTAATACGGGTCCACACACTTTTAGGAGTGTTGTGGTGGGTTTTGAGGCTGATGTGCTCCCTGCAGTTGACTTGTTTCGTGCAGAAGAACTTGTTTCAAGCAGAAGAACAGGAGAAATGGTCGTGCTGTTTGAGTCCTGTCCGCCATAGAGTTTCTTACAGTATACACTAGAGAGGAATCTGGTGCTAGGGTCTATGCAGCTCACATCAAGGCCGTCTGTGTCGTCATGGACCGCCATTATACATCGCGCTCGCTTTAGTTTCATCATTGGCTTGGATTGAAACGTGTTAATGACCGCAAATGTAAACAAAGTGCCACAAAAACGCGAAGAATAGTGTGCAATTATGTAAGTGGAAAATAAAAACAAGCTGTTTTAAAACTACGGAAAAAGGAAGTAAAGCGCATTTTTGCCGGAACGGTTGTGCCTGCTATTCCGCAGGCCAAGGTTGTAGTTACGAACAACGTTAATATTTGGGGGGAAACTCATTAGAGACTCTGATTTTATTAATTTTACCATTATTGCAAATGATAAGTTGCTTGAAGAGTTTTGAAAGTTTTTTGAGCGTGCCTATTAAAACGTTGCCTTCGTGGTGAACCGGTGCACCAACCGCCAACTAGTTTAACAAGAAAAAAGAAACGTGGCGCTAAACAGTCGTGCACGATGACAAGATAGGCCGCATACAAGCGCCTGTATCTGTCGTATCCCCGTGGTCGTGTCTTGTCTTCGTCGAAGTACGTTTTGTTTCTTCTTTTCGACGGCTACAAATTTCGTGGCGGCATATTACCCGCTAAGTCGTGCGTCCTTCGACTGCGGCATGAGCAACATCAGGTGCGATCACGCACTGCCTCGTGTTTCACCGAACACGGCTACCACACAACAGGGAGGATTTCGGCTTCTTTGTAGCTCGTAAACGTGTAAATGCATAGTGAAGAAAGCAAATCCCGAAAACCGCTTAAGAATCCAATTGTCATGCCAAGCCCAAGCCAAAAAGGGGGTCTTCCCATGAACCCCCACGACGACATGGCTTACAAGGCGCAGTTTCCTCTCTGGTATACTTACTAAGAAACTCTATGCTGTCCGCATCATATGAGCTTTCGGAATCCGAGTGGATGGTGGTGAAAACTGTCTTTGTAGTGTCTAGGGCAACAGTCATTACTGCCTGCATTTTCCAACAAGGTGGAAGATGCTGCACGCATCTTCCAGCCAGGGCATGTTGTTGAAGGGCACGATTGTTGGTCGTGTGCCCTGCGGCCTCCTCCCCCTCTCCCCCTGGGCAGGAGTGCAAGGAGCGGCACCTGGGGCCGGACGAGTTCCCGGTTGCCCTGCAGCTGCTGTGGCCCCAGCAGGACACGCACCGGTTCTGCCTGCGCGAGCGGCTCTCGTCCCAGTCGGCGCTGGCGCTCCCGAGCGGCAGCAGCAGTGCGGCAGTGGACGCGCACCTGCTGCAGGACTACTTCCTGCGCTTCCTGTACCACCAGCCCCGCGACCGCGACTACTCGGACCTCTGCCAGCTGCCGGACCTGACCGAGCAGACCCTGCTGGAGAACCTCAAGGCGCGCTTCGAGCGCCGGCACATCTACACCTATGTCGGCTCCATCCTCATCGCCGTCAACCCCTTCAAGTTCTACCCCATCTACAACCCCAAGGTGGTGACTCTATCTCTTACAAAAGGGGGGGGGGGGATGGGAAATAGTGGTTGTATGCATTTTGTGAAGGCCATCTGCAGTAGCCATTATAACTTCATGAAAACGCAGTTTCCGTATAGTTTGGTTGAATACACTTGAAGTAAATAAGTATGGCGCTTAAAGTACGCGCAAGAATGCCACACGCGATGAGCGAAAGTCTGGTATTTTGAAACCAAAGTTGAAAAGAAGACCGTTGCAATGATCCCAAAGTCAGCTACAGGGGCAAGGAAGCCTGTGCAGCCAGCGGCTCACTAAAAAAGTGCAGTGCGCCGAGGGCACCTCCACTGGTTTCCAAGCAACTTGGTGAGCCGTGCCAACTCTGATGAGGTTTCCACTACGTACCTGTTTGCATGCGACGCAGGAAAGTGTAGTGTCATCCGTCATGGAGCTGTTTTAAGCACCTGCAATTGATCAGCTAGGCATTTCACGGAGCTACCAATTGTGCGCCGGTTGGTTTGGCAACGCCTGCTTCACGTTCAGGTTTAGGCTCGAAGGCGGTGGGGGTTTCCCCTTCTCCTGCCATGAACGTCCTCCCTTCCGTGCAGTATGTGCGGCTGTACCAGAACCGGCGGCTGGGGGACCTCCCTCCGCACATCTTTGCTGTGGCGGACGCGGCCTACCACGCCATGCTGCGCTCGCACTCGAGCCAGTGCGTGGTCATCTCGGGGGAGAGCGGCTCGGGCAAGACGGAGAGCGCCAACCTGCTGCTGCACCACCTGACCGCGCTCAGCCAGAAGGGCTCCTATGGACGTGGGGTTGAGCAGACCATCCTCAGCGCCGGACCCGTCCTCGAGGTGGGGGCATCGCCAGCCTCCGCCTGTGCCAAGCGCTTGTCTTCGCACGAGAATCGCGTCTTTTGAATGCGGTGGCATTTCACAGGGCCAGCCAACTTTGTTCATTTTTGTTTAAGCGGGCTTGTGTGCCCACTTTGGCAACTGGAATATTTGGCCCCCTTTTTCAACAGCATTCTTTAACTTCAAATCACGTTGTCAGAGCAAGTAACGGCCATGAGGCCCTGAATTAAAGCTCTCCTCATCGCCGCTTCACAGCTGAGAGTGTAGTTGAAGATCCTAGTGCGGCTATTTGTATTGGGCTGCGGCAATAAATGAGTCGGAACCACTTTGAAATGTGGCTCCATTGATGATCCAAATGCTGAAACTGCCTCATTAAATTTTTCTGCTTTCAAGCTCGCATTTTTTAAGCTGACATTATGTCGAACAGTTGAAGTGAAGTGGACTCTTACAAAGCTTTAGGTTGGGGGTTTTATTCTGAATTTGGAACAATGCGCAGAATCAGTAGCACTTGCATCGATGTTTGGAATCAGCTGCAAAAAATTTTGGTGGTTAGAGTGACATGAATTGTAGGAGCTCTGATAATAGGCAGTCTTTTTTTAAGCATGTGAGGTAATAGTGTAACATTACCAAATAGTATGCTCAACTGCCTTTATTATGCCTTACACAGGCATTTGACTTAGATTGAAGCTGGTTTTTACTGCACCAGTGCTGAACATAATAAGGCAATAGCAAGTGGTATGCCGCAGTTTGTTTTGGTTTTCATCTTTTGCCTTTGCTGGTGACTTTATGTTTAGAGCTGCACTATGAACAGCAACTGAATGGTGCCTCTGTCATTCCAGGCATTTGGGAACGCCAAGACAAAACACAACAACAACTCAAGTCGCTTTGGCAAGTTTATTCAGGTCAACTACAGGGAAAACGGCATGGTACACGGGTAAGACAACTTGTGATGGCTTATCTCTGTTACAGCAAAGTGTGCTTGCAATAAAAATAGCCCAAAGGCATCTCAATGTCGCTTACCTGTGTGAAAAGAAATCAGAGTTTGGAATTGAGACAGCACTGTGTAGCTTCAGTAAATGTTTCCTACAACGTTCTCTGAACACTGCAAATAAACCTTCCTGATTTTTAGATTACACAGGAACATCTGAGCCATATATCATGCATCTACATGCAGTGGAAAATTCGTGGCGGATGAAAGGGATAGGGCACTCATTGTCATATGGTCAATGCATAACGTAAAGTGAAGGCAGTTGCTTCATGCGCCCATGGTGCCACCTGCACACACGTACTGTGCACGACCTGGCTTTCTGGCACAGCTTGGCTGTCGTGCAGGAAAACCATCGCACAGGTCCTTGTTGTGAAGGTTTAGCAAAAAGGATGTGCATGCATCATGCGGCAGTGCTGCCTTCTTTATATCAGTGTGAAGGGGTGCTTCGCTGAAAATTCAGTGCTTTGCGGACATTGGAAATGTCAGACCCCAATATTACTTTTGCTCTACTGTGGCCTGTGCCCACGTAGGCCAACCTCATGGGTGCGGTGTCTTTCCTGGTCGTGACGTGGTGGCTGTTTGTTGTCCTTCTGCAGGGCCGTAGTGCAGAAGTACCTGCTGGAGAAGTCCCGTATCGTGTCCCAGGCCAAGAAGGAGCGCAACTACCACGTCTTCTACTACCTGCTGGCCGGGGCATCCAAGGAAGAGCGTGAGGAGCTGCACCTGACGCGTCCCGAAGACTACTACTACCTCAACCAGGTACACTAGTATGGCACTTAGTTGGCTGGTTGGCAAGGGTCAACGGGCAGAGGGCCGTTTCATGCACTGTGGGGTGCTCAAATTTTTGTTGGTAGCCTGGGCAGAATCTGCACTTGCTGCCCATCAGGACTGCTGCTCGGAAAAGGCACCGGCAGGAGGCTCCTTTGCTCATTTATGTGACCAAGGATCGCATAATTCTGAATAGTATACATCAAAATAGTCGATCTCAATCCTAGAAAGGCAGGCATTGGTGCTGACGTCTTCGAGTAGGGAGCTGGCATCACGCACTTCCTTCTAGTTGGTAACTTTGTGGATCATGGATGACTCACTTTGTTCTGTTCTGGCCGTGGGTTTGTGCTTAGCAGTCGCCCGACCAAGCCCCTGCGAACAGAAAGGCCTGCTGTTTCAAGGAGTTCAGTGGTGAAGCCCTTCCCTGAGCCACGCTGCCATCCGATGCAGCAGCATAGGCTCTCTGACGAGCCCTTGGCAACCTAACGGTGTGTCCGCTTTCGTCGCTGCTGGCCCTATAGTGTTCGCCTCCGCCACGAGAGCATGCCAGCCCGCCGAGCGCGCACTTGCACCAGCATCTAAGATGGCACGAAGTGCAGCACTGTCACTGCCAGTATTCGGAGCACTTGCTGTTAAAGTACTTGCAGAGGAACTGGTTTGAATCGACGGTAAAAAAGAAAGCATGCTTCTGGCCATTTTTCATCAAGTGGCATACGAAAATCCTGATGAATACTTTAGCAGCAGCAGTGGCAAATCGTTTTGCGTGTTTGCCCCTCTGTGAACTTGCGATTGGGGGACACACAGAATGGCATGCTTCATCCAGATGATTAAATTCAGAGTCGTCATGTGTGGAAAGCTTTGCTACAGGGAGGCAGGCGCCAACTCTTAATTATCGACCGAGGTGTGCGTTGTGAGAGGCAGCAGTACCAAGTTTCGTTGTATGGTTAATTCAAACCTTGGAACAGTTGAGATGGGGGAAAAACAAGGCGAGTGTTTTTTTCTGAGAAGTATTTTTTTTTTCTTGCATACTTGCGTTGTGCTTGTTGATGGTGGTAATGAATGTTAGACAAATATGGGCAGAAAGAAGTCCTCTAGTCATCATTACATCTCACAAATCGCCACTGTTGTTTGGCGAAAATTTCCAATGCTCCTGGCAATACCTGCAGACGTCTGTTCGTTGGAATCTGGCACAAGTCACAGGTGGCAGTTTCCACTTTCCCAGTGGGAGAACTTATTCCTGGCTTTTCATCGCTGGTACTAAGCTGAGGAACTGGAACGCATTTTGAGAGTCAAAGGCACCCCTTGTGCTGCCCTTGACACTGCTGGCTTTGGCAGTAAACACTTGCCCTGTTTCTCCACGTCTGGGCCCCTTCGCAAGTTGCCTCCTCTCTGGAGTGGCAGGTGTCACGGGAGTGTGCATTACACTCCGCAGTAAAATGATCAGGATGCTGCATTCGAACGCAGTGTCACATTCTGACCAAGCAATTCTCAAATTTCTGCAGGCAGGATCTCGGGGCACTTGTTTCTGGCGGGCCCTCGTACCCGGTGCATCCGCATCCCGCCTTCCACTTTCAGAATGTTCTCATCGCCACCCAGCATGCAGCCGGATATAGCAGAAACTTTTTTAACAGCGGAGCTGTTTAGCAATTCGTTGATTCCGGCGTTTCACAAATCTCAGTACAGTGTAGACCACTTATAACATAGGTCATGGGAGCCACAAAAATCCGCACTATAAGCAGTACCGCACTATAAACAAAACATGCGCAGATCCAACCACATCTCAACCTACACTTCAGTCATTCCTTGTTTATCATTGCTCAAATGAACGCTAGTTAAAACAGAGGTGCAGTGTATATTTCGTCACTTTTTCCCACATTCAGACGCCGCCGCACCCTTTTACTAACTGCGAACGTGAGGGAGCACGTCTCCATTTCTCCGCATCTAGAGGAATGGATGCTGCTGGGGGCGTGCTTATGCTGGCGAAATGAGACAATGCGATAAGAACACTATCCGGATTTTTTTTTTTTCATTCCACCTTGCAGTGGTGATGCCGACGGAGGTTGTTTATCAGCACAATGTACAGGTAGCGAAGACTTCCTTGGTTGCTCCCAGCTGGCTATCTTTAGATATGTTGGGAAAGAGAAAGGAGGCTGCTAATCTGCCAACGTTCTAATAGAGACAACTTACCCCGTGCACGGGGCTCGCTATCTTCAGAGGTGCGCCAAAAGCAAGGGCAGTTGTGGTTATCATGTGAGTGCAAACGAACACGCGAACTAAAGAGGACCTACTTTTTTCTTGTCTGCGTCTTAGTTAAGAGAGAGCAGGGAGTGAGCCGGTGCGTGGGATGGCTGATTCTATTTTTTTCTGTTTTTTTTTTCTTCTTTTTTTTTGCCACCATAAAACGATGCCCTAGCTGCACTGGTCGATCAGCAGACCTGCCAAAAAACTGCACTAAAACGGTATTGTGCTTCGTGCAGCCATGTTTTAGGCAGTATGCTTATGCATTGATCTATGGGAGGCAAACCGGTTGCCACAAAAACCTGCATTATATCCGGTCCTGCACTATAAGCGGTTATGATGTTACAAATGGTCTATGCTGTATAACAGTATAAAGAAAAGAAATCACCGGCACCTGCAGGATTTGAACCTGTGTCTGGTAGATCAACGGAGTTGGAGTCAGTCATCTTACCCACTCGGCTACGATCGTGAGTGAGCATCTGATAGTCAAACGGCCTACTTACTCGGTCGTGACTCTGAAGACAGGAATTGCGCCACCTGCTCGACACAGAACACGTGATAGGGTTTATGTTACACCTGCGGGAGCCTAGTTTAAGTCTGTGCGTTCTATTCGTTCGTTCTACTTCTTCAATTTGCTTCTTCTTCGCTGTCGTAGCAACAAAATGGAGTGAAGGTCGTTGCGGCAGTGAAGAAGAAGCAAATTTGTTGCAGTCGTGGACCTGAACTGTCGTGATGGTCGTGAAGGTTGCGTACAGCTTTGCTACCTTCAAGACTTACTCATTAGTGTGAGCTGCCTTCATTTTTTTAGCAATCTTTAGCAGCACGTTTTGAAGTAGTGCAGCTAAATATTTATCTTACAAAGTTTTATTTTTGTCATTATTGCGGTTTCTGTTGTGGTATTGCGTGCATCCCATGATGGAGAGCTGTGGCAAGCATTCATAGTACATCCTTGTTGCAACCTGCACCTCTAGCTTTATTCAAGGCAGAGGCATGAGCCAAGCATGCACAGCACTGTGAAAATTCATCCAGCATGCCATAACTAAAGAGTCGGGGGGGCTAAAGAGCATGCACAGGTAGTATGAATGACATAAGTAGTGTGGATTGTTGTAGGCCCTTAATTTTTGCTCTCTCTCTCTCTTTCGCTCCGTCTGTGTGCTTGCACATATGTGTGGGTGGGTGTGTAGGATCTAGGCTGACCTTTACGGGTTACTAATGTTTAGTAGAAAGGGTTCGTGAGGGTGCAGCCAGGAGGTGAGGGGGTTGGCTAATGCTGTAGGCTTAGCAAGGCTAAAGTTAGTACACAGGGCATTAGAGGGAGGGACAATCTCCCCCAGATAACCCACTGTGCTTATACCACGATGCAATGATGTCATTTGTTGGGCTGAGTATAGTAGCAGGTGTGGTTGGTGCCCTAGGTAGCACGGTTGACATTATAAAACTCTCAGCTGCTTTCGGGCAGCTAAATTTTATAAACCAGTCAGAGTAAACATGCAGGAATGCCGTCGCCAAGGTTGTGCTTTATTTGCATTGTTTCTGATGTTTTCAGCATACTGTATTTACTCGCATATTGAACCCACTTTTTTTTTTTCAGGAAATTCGGCATGAATTAGGGGGAAGGTTTTTTACACAGGAAAAAATTGCAACAGAGTTTCAAAAGTTGAAATTTCATACCATAAGGATGCTAAGAGAAGTGCTGTCAAAATCTTACCTTTATAGTAAAAACACATAGGTAATTATGTAGTCAAATTTCGTTTTTATTTCCAACATGCTAATAGCCCCCCACTCGCCATGGAGCTGTCTTCCTCACTGGAGTCGTTTGCCTCTTCATATTTGTCAGCAGCCCACAGCGCATCGTCTCCCGTGCCGTCAAGGCACTCCAAAACTCTATTTCCCACACCGAGAAACTTCCCTTCTTTGGGACCACGAAGCATATGGCGATCCCTGTTTATTGCCCAAACCTCTTGTTTTCGCCAGTAGCATGCATGCACTGGGTACACACTGAGGTGCTGCCCAGCCGCACATTTTTCAAGTGCTTCCACGCATGCTGCACCACCTTCAGTTTGAAACCGGATGTGGAGCTCACATACTGGCCCATCGTACGCCGCACACCAAGAGCACAAACAAGGGTCGGAACACAGCTAAATAACAAAACCATGGAGCATAATGGCGAAGTCACGAAACAGCACAGAGCAGGGAAGGAGTGCGGAGTACATTTGGTGCATTGTTCGCACGCCGCAGCGCTTTCATGGCGCTATACGCAAGAAGATGTTTTGTGTTCAGCTGGTGGCGTTCCGTAAACGCACAATTTTTACGGCATTCGCGCTCATGTCTCCAACTACTGTTGAGATTTTTGTTAGAAGGCGTTTTTAGTGTTTATGCGAGTACTGTGGCGTGATATCAAGTTACACTGCTATAGTCTACAGCATCAGCAACCATGCCGAAATAAAAACATGTTTCCGCTAAATTTTTTATGCTAGGTGACAAGAAAGTAAATTCTCAAGAAGAAAAGTGTGCGTGTGTGTGTGTGTGGGAAATGGGGGAGGGGGGAGGGGTCATTATGCGAGTGGGTTCATTACGCGAGTAAATACAGTGCTTTGCCCAGTGAGTGTGAGCTCTCTAGTGCGGTGGCTGAATGGTGTTCCGTTGTTAACGCAGAGTCAGTGCTACACCTTGGAAGGCACGGATGAAGCCCAGGAGTACACCAAGTTGATGGAATCCATGCGAATGGTGGGCTTCAACGTCGACAAGCGGAAAAGGCAAGTGGGATCACTTTTCAGTGTTAGTGTGTTAGTGTAGGACTGTCCCCCCCTACCTAGCTTCGGCTCGGCATAAATGTTTCAAACGTGTCAGCTTGACTGCACTAGTGGTATTGTTGAATAAAATATGCTAACGTAGTTTTAAATTTTTTTTCTCTAGGTTGATACGTGTGCTGTCGGCTGTGCTACACCTGGGGAACATCCAGTTTAGCAAGGTACGTTTTGTATTTTGAAAGACAATAAATAGCCTTTTATAGGCTACTTGAACCCGATAATTTTGATCTCTCTGTCTGTCTGTATGGCTGTCTGTCTACCTGTCCCTCAGTTCAGCCAACCAGCCAGAAGTTAAAAGAATTCTTTGACAGGAAGTTTGTATAGTTAACGGGAAGTTTGTATAGGCAAAGCATCTCTAAACTATAAAATCTGAAAACATACTTCCCACTTGTCAACATTGTTGAGCAAAAAGAAAACGTTGCACATATTTGAAGCAAAGCGTCAATGCACAACTGGTACTGCAGTGTTCTTTTAAGACGGGACACTGGTCTTGAGGACATTTTTGCTATTTTTTAAACTGTGTGCTTGAGATTCACGTTTTAAGTGTAATTTAACACCCTAATCGTGAATATGCAGTCAGTTCTCGTCTTATGTCGTGTAAGTTCAGAGTTGTGCAACATGTTATACCATTCCATTTCAGGCAATTTTTTCATTATCTACGTATGAAACACTCAAATACTTTTTACCTTTTGTGCTCTAGAAGGACCGGAGAGTGTAACTATACCACAGCAGTAATTTTAGCATTGTTTCTGCATTGTTTCTGTAAATTTATGAAATGTCAGTTCGTCAATTACCAATCTTTTTGTAAAACGAACTGCACGAAAAATTGTGCTAGAAAAGACAGCATTTGTATTTTTGTGGTTTTATAGCACAGTTCTATTCACAAGTTTTTGAATGCAGCAAAAATGATACAAATCTGACCAGTACATCCCGAGATATTGTACCCGACAGTTGACCTCGCGGGAAAACAGTTGGTCCTGAGAAAAGGCATGAAGTTTAGAAACATGGGCGAAAATGGTGATTTAGGCGACTTTAAAGGGCGACAGCTTTGTAAACACTCATGGTACAGCTATAATATTTTGCTGGTACAATCTTTGGGACCTGTAGACTGCAAATAAAATTAATAGAGAAACTTAATTTTTTTTTCCAAATTTTTGGTCCTCAAGACCAGTGTCCCCCTTAGTTGAAAATGAACCTGTGCTTGATATTTGCAATAATGGGCCTTTTGTTCATGATTTCCTTGCTTGTGGAACTTGGGCATTCTTGTTTTTTGTGTGCTAACAAACAGCAGGTGCGACAAAGTATCGAGAAAGCAAACAAGCACTCGTAATGTGTGTTAATGTTGTCTGAAGTGACCCTTTTGTGGGCGTTTCTTCTTTGATCACTTGCAGAAGTCGACGTACCACAGTGATGAAGCAGTGCAAGTGAAGAACCCCGAAGTCCTTTCACTCATCTCCTCACTCCTTGGGGTATGCTTGCATGCCATAACTTGTCCAGAACTTCTCAACACTGCCGTATTGAGACAGTGCCTTGAATAACCCCTGTTCTGCACCTTTCCAAAAAGCCCAATACATAACCAGGATTTCGCTTTTAAGGTATTAGCCAGTGAGGTGTAATGTGCACATGTGTACATGGGAGAATATACAGTTGACTGTCGATAATTTGACGCCACTTAATTGGAATTTTTGGTTAATTGGAAGGGATATGCTTGTCCCGGCTATTTTACATGCAATTCAGTGGAACAAATTGCTTCATAATTTGAAGCTAAAACCAATTATATCGGTTCATTAGAAGTTATTTTGAAGCATTGAGATGACCGTAATTTCTCAATAAATTTCCAAATTTTTAAGCGCCAAAACACCATAGTGCTTTGCATTGTGTTGGCGCCATTGCAGCCGAGGCAGCGCAGAGTCGATAAAATGGCAGGTTAGTTGAGAGTCGCACCAGCGTACGCATTTCTCTCTTTTCAGGTCCTCAACCTTCTTTGTTGTGCACAGCCTTGTGTGAGCAGTTAGCGTGATGTTTGCTTCAGGCTTTGAAGTTAGCAATGTCTCAACTGTCATGGCATTCCGTGGTGTACCTTTGAATTTTTGATGAAAGTTGAGATTCTGAACAAAATCAAAAAGGGAGACGTTGTGTGAACTAATGGCAATGCCATTATTGTGCTGTTTGTTTAACTGGAAGTTTTTTGCGGTCCCCGTAAACTTCGCATTAACTAGAGTCAACTGCAAGGCTTAAACTGCTTGTTTTGATGTGTGTGTTCAACCTTTAATTACCTCACCACACACACACACACACACAAATAAACAAAAAAACATGTTTTTTTTTTTTTTTTTTTTTGTCGCCACAAAACTCGATGTCTTTGCATTGGCCCAGGTCAAGGAAGAAACGCTCAATTCTGCCCTGACCACAAAACGTGCCAAAGCCCCCGGGGAGACATTAGTCATAAGCTACAAGATGCCTGAGGTAAGGCCTGGCATTTGACTCTCGTCTTGCCTTTCTGCTCTCAGAAATGGTGTTAGCATTAAAAAACTATGCTTGCTTTGATGATAATTTCTGTTAATTATGCGGTGGTTTGTTTTGTTTGCATTGTGTTTATGGAATTAAAATGTGCGCATGAATGTTGGACCCTGGTGGGCATGGTGACAATTTTTTATCAGCCACGTGATCAAACTTATCAATGAATGTGGATGCCGTGTTTCATTGTTCACTAATTACAGTATCTGGAGGCAGGTTTTCAAAGAGCATTTTTATGAATGCACATGCAATTAGTTCGAGGAAGATACCCGCCACGGTGGCTCAGTGGCTAAGGCGTTGCGCTGCTGAGCTTGAGGTCACAAGTTTGAGTCCCGGCCGCGGTGGCCGCTTTTCTGATGGAGGCGAAAAGCAAAAACGCCCGTGTGTACGAGATTTCGGCGCACATTAAAGATCCCCAGGTGGTCAAAATTAATCCGGAGCCCTCCACTACGGCGCTCCTCACGTCGGCGCGTTAAACCCTACAATCAATCATCAAGTTTGAGGAAGACTTTTTTTTCTTCAAACGAGGAATATACTGCTGGTTATAATGTGCCCCAGATATGTCCATTCCATGAATTTGGGAAGTGGGGATTTAAGCCTGTTGTGCGAAATTGCTTTTGTGGAGGTTTGCACGCAAAAACAGCTGTGAAACTGTTAAAGAAAAACTCAGTGACGACCACACAGAGGTGTCATGATCTTCAGCACGAACAGAATTATGTCATGGGCTATGTCAAATTTTTTTGTGACTCTCACGTGTGTTGTGACAGCGGCGCTGTTTAGGAAGAGGTGACAATGAGTTCAGTGTTTGTTCATCCATTCACCACGACTCTCATGGCAGCAACCACGTTGTCCCTGGCCAGTGCTGGCACTGTGGTTGTGTTCATGCCGTTTTATAGTCGATTGGCACTGGGGGGGGATGGTAAGTCTGGTATAAATTAAGAATTGTGTTCCCTTGGCCAATTATCCGCGAGGACACTAAAGCATGGGATGCCTAATGGTGATCATTTCTTGTGACAGATGCCGTCATTTGCTGACATGCAGGCCTTGTAGCGTAGCTTATGCCATAAAGGTTTCTGCATCACATGTTCTTTGTTGAGAAGATGAGGTGCCATCTCAATAAGGAGGCAGTTAAGGATAAAAACTTATGCCCATACCATTGCAAAGCAGCTACAAAGCATTAATTTTTCTGGTTGAATATATTTTTGGTGCAAAAAATTGTCACAAAACAAACTGCCAGGAGACTGCTGGCTTTTTTACCCCAAAGAAGTGTTTTGTAGTTGACCAACAGTGTACGAGGTAATATTCTCATGGATCCTTCTTGTTGACTGAATGTGTACGCCAAGCACAGCACCGTGAAAGTGTTTTTCACTCTATGTCCTCTTAGATAGACAGACACACCCAGCTGACTTGTGCTGGCAATGTGTTTTTCCAGGCGGTGGCCACGCGGGATGCAATGGCCAAATGCCTCTATGGGGCTCTCTTTGACTGGATTGTCATGCAAGTCAACCACGCACTGCTCTCGGCCAAGGACTTTCGGGAGCACAAGGTCCGTCTGACACTGTGTCTTGGTTGTCCAGCTCTGGCATGCATCAGTTTAGATAGGAACGGCTGGAGAATCTGATTGTGTGCTTTTCAGTTGTTACCCCCTATGGCATTGTCCAGGTTAGGTTAGCTTTGCATGTTTTGAGGGGTTGCAGGTATTGTGTTCATTGTAAAAGTCATTGCATTTCTGAGATAACATTGAGCATTGAGCTAGTTGAGTTGGCTTGCCATTCGCACAAGACATACAGTGCGTAGGATGGGATGGGAGTCTGGGCAGCAACACACTCGCACTGGGTGTCATTGGCTTCTGTTGTACTATCCTGCGTGGTGGTCTCTCATGCATTTCCTGTGTAGCCCTAATTCAGGCTGTGGCATTTGCTACAACAAACAAGAACATTTTTGGCATTTTCTCTTTGGTTACTTCGATGTGTTGTTTTATATCATTATTAAAAAAAATAATAACCAGTATCCCTTTATTGTGTGGCAGAAAATATATCGGGCAAACAGGGAGATGTATTAACGATAGGTTAAAGGAACACAGTTACAATGTGGAAAAGTGCAAAAGCGGCCATCTAGGAATACATTGTAGAGACTGCTGGGTGCGAGCCTATCTTTAATAGTACCACAATATTGTATGAAAATAAGCATAAACTGACAAGGGAAATTATTGAGGCTCATGAAATGGCAAAGAAAGAAGAAAGGTCTGTAATCGTACTTTCTGCCGCGCTATCAGCAAAAGAAAACACCTATCTAGACAGTGTAAGCACATGGCGGTAGTGATGTCGTGGCAGATTTGTTATTTTGTTGTCACGTGTTCTTTGTTGCTTAGATTTCTGCTGCATTTATATGCTAGATGTCAGAGCAATAAACATCAGTTGCAAGTCAGCGCCTGTGTGTCTCGCTCTCCCTATAGTCCTTGTTTGTTGTGTGTGCTGCGAAATCAGGAATAGGAAAGAAAAGAAACTGAACAAGAGTGTCTGCGACTGCTCACAGAGATCTGTGCATGGCCACTTTTGCAGGGCAACAGCATAAGTGTGCTGGACATATTTGGCTTTGAAGACTTTGGCGACCACAACAGTTTCGAGCAGTTTTGCATCAACTTTGCCAATGAGCACCTACAGTACTACTTCAACCAGCATGTCTTCAAGTACGAGCAGGTGAGGTGGCCCCAACAGCAGTGCCCGTTGGTCGAAAATCTCGTCAGCGTATTGTCTGCTTCCATTCTAACCCTGTGCCCCTCCTTTTCGTGGCCTTCAGGAAGAGTACCAGAAGGAGGGCATCCACTGGAAGAACATAGAGTTCACCGACAACACGGGCTGCCTGGGCCTCATTGAGGGGAAGCCCCACGGCCTGCTCTGCTTGCTCAACGACCAGTGCAAGTGCGTGCCCCGCGAGTAACCCTTTAGGTCGGGGGTGTTCAGCATTGCCCGTGGGCCGGGAGGACTTCTTTTGTAACGATGCTCAGTCGGCTTCAGCTGCCTTCTTTGTGATGTTTTACCAATCTGTCGCCTTCTGTTCCCGTGCGTGCAGTTTCTCCGGGGCCACCAATGCCATGCTGCTGCAAAAGTTCCAGAACCACCACAAGAAGAACCCGTTCTACGACATGCCCCAGAAGAGGGAGAATGCCTTCTTGGTGCACCACTATGCAGGCCGGGTCAAGTATCAGATTAAGGTGAGGACAAAACAAAGAAGCGGACGGGGGAAAGGAAAGTGTCTCTAGTGTTTCGTCACACTGTTTGGTTCATCTAGGGAGTTACATACATACTAGTTGGAAACCATAATCAATGTCTGTTGGCATGCGTGTTAACGTATCTATTCTGTGAAAAATACATTTGTATACAATAAATGCTAGCTTATATACTTGTCTTCCTGGCTGATGATTTAGGGTGGTACAAAATGTTGGAGGTTAGTGATTGAAACAAATTTCTGCTTCATTAGTCAATTTCTATGCTGGGAAAACACCTTTGTTGCTGGGCAAATGCTGAGATGGCTATATAATGTCCAGTTTTTGTGTTTAAGTGATGTCCTATGCTCATCCAAACCTTTCTGAAGAATAAAGTTAGCTGTTTAACAAAGAAAGACTTGTTCAACATCAAATCCCTGGCATAGGTCCTAGGCATGCATTTCCGCTGGTTGAAAATCTCTAGTCTGTGGTATGTTCATATTGTGCCTTGTACTATTTCAACTGACTTTGCATGTGACATATTATCCGGTCTGTAAATTGCACCGCCATATTGGTTGCATCGTGTTGTAAACAGCTTTTTGTATGAAAATGTTAGGAAATTTGCACCTCTGTTCAAGAAGCCTTTTTTTTTTAATTCATAATGGGACTACGTATGTGCTTTCACTTAACAATGTAGATATAAGTGGAAGTCAGCATTGGAATTTGTCAGTGGAATGGAGGGGGATCCTGTGTGAGCTCACACAAGGACCAGCTGAATGGGATATGACATGCCACTAAAAGACTATTGGCGAACCACCAGCCACAGGCCTTGTTACTTCAGGCCTTACTGATTCCATTCAAAGGCCACCACATGCCATTATGTTAGCATGTGACCTGTGGCAATCAGAAGGGACAAACAGGCCTTGCAAGTCATGCCCCTTGAGAAAAAAAGGGCAGCTGACGTATCCCCGAGCCACTTTCACTGTATGCTGCAGTAGAATGGGCTTGCAGTGAAGCAAAATATGGTGCCTATTCTTAACTTTGTTTTCTGAACTGCCTGCTTGAAAACCTATAACAGAACCCCAGTAGCAAAGTCATTTTTGAAGTGCCTGACCATCACATCTACAGGAGGCTGTCGTATCAACCATACGTTATGAGGGAAAGTCAAGCAGGGCACAATTATGCGGAATGTGCGTAAACCTGACTTACCACTTTACAGTGCTTAAAGGAAGACTACGTGTTTGTGCTCTTGGTGGCAGTCAGTATCCAGGGGCTGTTGTTGGGGAAAAGTCGTCCAGTTGTAATTTAACAATAATGATATGAAAGTAATTATCTGTTGTTCATATGTGTCCAGCGAGTGCATTAAATTTCCATGACCCTATAAAGTGTAAATATTCTCTTTAGAACCTGACCTATAGAACAGAAGGTGCGGCAACTAAGATCTGTTAATTTTAATACGTCGGAGCTTCTCAGTGCCTGGAAGAAGTGGGGAGAAACCTTGGGGGCAAGTTTACACTGTCTTTAAGAAGGTATCTTCATTTTAACGCTGTGCAAGGTAGGGATGTGGCACCATGTTACACAGCCTGCCGGCCGTACAAAACCAAAGCCCTGAGCAGCGTCCTCCTTCACCTAGGGCGTGTTGCCTCTCTCTTCCCCCGCTGCAGGACTTCAAGGAGAAGAACCTGGACCTGATGCGTCCCGACGTTGTGATGGTGCTGAAGAGCTCCAGCGTGGCTCTTGTGCGGGAGCTGGTGGGCGCCGACCCCGTGGCCGTCTTCCGCTGGGCCATCCTCAGGGCCTTCTTCCGCTCCTACCACGCACTCAAGCGCCCCTCCGCCACCTCGCACGTGCACCCCGGAGGACAGGGTACCTACCACCTTCCGCTCGTCTTCTCGCCACCTGGCCAGTTGTGGAAACAGTGTTGGGCTCTGGGGGTAGTCCGTGCGCTGTGGCTAGGCCATTTGTGGAATCGTGGAGCGCCAAATTGCCACAGGACCAGATGGCAAAAGGAATTAATTCTGAGAGGCCGTAGCTCACCATTACTGCATCAATCCACATGCAGTTGTCGGTCGCCTTGTGTGCCAGTGAAAGCAGGGCAAATTTTTTGTTTTCTTTACAGATTAGTCACTAATGCTCTCAGCTAGAAAGGCAAACACAATTTGCAAAAAAAAAGAGAGATAGTGCATTCCCTCCTTTTCATGACAAACAGCATTGAAACTGATTCTGTGTTAGGCGGGGTATGATTTTTCAAGTCTTTCAAGGCAGTGGATGTTCTTTTCATGAGCTAGGCAGGCAAAGCACCTGTTGCATCTACTTGTTTGTTGCTGTCGGGTAATGTGGCAGGGGTAGCCACAGATGGTTCTATATCACCCAGTGCCTGCATTAAATGCACCAGCCTAAGTTTTACTTCAACCAAGAAGTGTTTTGCCATGGCAACTTATCCTACCACTTGATTGCAGTATGTGAGAAAAAGTTTTCCAGTAGGGATCGAAGGAACACCTGTCCTTTTAGCTGTTATCCTAAATGGCTAAGGCAGCATGGGTGAAACGGGGAGAAAAAAACAATGATTATGCAAGGGTTTTATTGCATCAAGAGAGAGATTTTGTGGCTAACTGAGCATTGCCCTAATGTGCTCAATTTCTAGGACATCCAAGCGTCGTTCCCAAGAAGTCACCCGCTGGCTACAAAACAAGAAATTCCGGCGATGGATTCCTTGGGTAAGTTTCCAAGATTAAAGCTTGACGTAATCGGGCTTCTCAAATTTACCCATTTTTTTTTTCTTTTTTCGTTCTTGCTACTCTTGAATCATTTACCGAATACAGTGGAATCTCAATGATATGATTACGGCTGATGAGGATTTTAGGATGATACAAATTTGGAAGTTCCCCAGCTGAAGTGCATTGCACCCAATGGGATAAATTTCGGATGTTTCGAACGCATTCTTTGGTTGAAACAAGTGAAATGAATTGGTGCGTGCTTCTACAGGAGTAATTTGGTACTGAAGTGGCTTCGCATTTCACAGTAAATTATACTGCATTTTAGAGCTGAGAAAACTCTATGACAGTGCTGAGATTCGTTTCATTTGCTACCCTGCATGATTAGCAGTTACAGTTTTTAAAACGAATAACGTGAGGATGCCACTTCTATAGCTGGTCAACAGCCAGATGGGCCACAGGAAAGCAGCCGTAAAAGGAGTTTTAACACAAAATTTTTAAGATATGTTACAGTACTTATGATTTACGTGATAATGTGATAACCTTAACTAATTTTACTGTGCTCACCAGCTCAGAAGTATACTGAATTGAGATTCGGAAACGATCCTATTTTAGTATTGCACCTATTTTGGTCTTGACTGTGATGGCATCTCGGTAACTTCGTCCACATTTTGTGGGCATGGCATAGCTCGCGCCGTCACTTTTTCACATAATGAGGGTGTAGTACAGTGTAGACCATTTATAACGTAACCGCTTATAGTGCGGGACCGGATATAACGCGGGTTTTTGCGACCACCGGTTTGCCTCCCATAGAACTCAATGCATAAGCATACCGCTTAAGATGCGGTTGGCCGAAGCACAATACCGTTTATAGTGCGGTTTTTCGGCGGGTCTGCTTATCTACCGGCGCAGCTGAGGCATCATTTTAGGGTAGCAAAAGAAAAAGAAAGGATGAAATCGGCCATCTGATGCAGCGTGCACCCCTTGCCCCTCCTCTAACGTAGACACCCAAAGAAAAAAAAAATAGGCACCCTTTAGTTCGTGCGTACCTGATAACCAAAACTGTCCTTGCTTAATGCACCTCGGAAGATAGCGACAGACTCCCCATCCGCGCGCGGCAAGTTGATTTTATTTATCGTGAACCGCATGGTCCGTTTTCGCGCACGAATCGATCACATCGGCGTTGCGCGCGAGTTTTTTTGGGTTTTTTTTTTTTTTTTTCGTGCTCGTGTCGGCGATTCCGCGCTTGCGGTGGCTTCTTCGCGTGGCAGTGGGAGGAGCCTGACGACTTGCACCAATGGGGAGACGCGTACCTAATGGCGGGAGATTCGAAGCGCTCCGCTCCGAGCCGGCTAGCCGCGCCAGAGATGTTTAGGCTTACCACCGCGGTATTTTTTGATGGGCGCTTTCACAAGCAGCGTGGATGGCAGTTTATATTCCACTTTTCGCCCACATTATTAGCTCTTTTCTTGCATGAGCATCTTTGCTTGCGCCCCGTGCGGCATTTCAGCGATGGGTTAGAAGCGGTCGCTGGAACTTACTGGAACTGCCTGCACCGCTTCAAGGCCAATGCCGACGCCATGTTGCCGCCTCTTACCGCGCCGCCCACACAACGCCAGTTGTATCCGCGCTGGCGTGCACTGCACGTTTTCGCGATACCAAATCTACCACGCGGTTCACGCTTTAGAACGTTGTTGCAGATAAGCCACCGCTCTTTCCCTTTCCGAACATTCGAGCCGCGCGAAGCCGAAGATTTCCACCACCAGTACGTTGCGCTGATAAGCTGCCGCCTTCGGCAAGGTGGGGTAAAAAAAAAAAAAATCCCGCGGGCGTTTTTATCACGTCTTGCGGCGTCTGTTCATAGACGCTAAAAACGCAGCCATGGTCTTTCAAAACAAACACAACGGAAGTTAAAGCCGCGCTCGCCGTTTGTGAGACTGCGCTTTTGCCGTGCAGCAGCGGCTGATGTGAAAAATAATACGAAATATAGACCGTGCCTTCGTTTTTAAGTGCTGTGCGTTTGAGTGATGATAAATATAGGTTGACTTGAGAGATAGGTGGCGATGTGGTTGAATTCGCGCGTGTTTTGGTTATAGTGCGGTACCGCTTATAGTGCGGATTTTTGCGGCTCCCGCGACATGCGTTATAAGCGGTCTACACTGTATATCGACTTAGTATAGTGTAGATCGCTTTTAACGTATGTCACGGGAGTCGCGAGAATCCGCTCTATAAGCGGTACCACACTGTAAACAAAACGTGCGAATCCAACCACATATACCAGCCGACCTTTCAACCATTCTTTGTTTATCATCACTCAAATGAACGCCACTTAAAAAAAAACAGGGGCACAGTCTTGGTAGCTTCTTTTTTTTCCACATCAGACGCTGCTGCACCATCTAAGCCTCGAGCACGGCTTGAACTTACACTTTGTGTTTGTTTTGATGAATCTGCGTTTCTTGGCATCTAGAAGAACGGATGCTGCAGAGAGGGAAGCAGCCAGGCTTACACCGGCGAAATAATGAAATGAGAACGCTAGCCGTTTTTTTTTTTTTTTTTTTTCATCCTCGCCTTGTGTTTGCGATGACGAAGGTGGTTGCTATCAGCACAACTCACAAGTAGTGGGAACCTCCAGCATCGCGGCTTGGCTAGCTATCTCTAGATGTTCGAAAAGGAAAAAAGGTGCTCGCTTATCTGCAGATGGTTCTAAACGCAACTTACTGTGCACGAAGAGGGGTGCCGGCTCGCTGCCTTCAGAAACGTGCCGAGAGTAAGGGCAGTTGTGGTTATCACGCGAATGTAAACAGAACACGTGAACTAAAGGGTGCCTATATTGTTTTCTGTGTCTAAGTTCGAGGAGAGAAGGGAGGGCGGGCTGCGTCGGACGGCTAAATCTTTTGTCTTTCTTTTTTGCAACCCTAAAAACGATGCCTCAGCTGCGCCGGTTGATCAACGTACCCGCCAAAAAAACCACACTATAAGTGGTGTATTGTGCTTCGGGAAACCCCATTAATAATTGGTGTGCTTATGCATTGAGTTCTACGGGTGGCCTACCGGTGGCCAGGGAAACCCGCGTTATATCCGGTCTTGCATTATAAGTGGCTACGTTATAAATAGTCTACACTATCAAATAACCAGCATAGTTTTCATTTTCATAGAAACCTAGCCAAAGGACTTGTGTACGGAGCACCTCTGCTTTGTTGCTTGCTGACACGTTTCTCCTACTGCTCCCACCAGTGCAGTACCTGTCATCTTGTTGTTTTTGATGCTGATCAGTGTGACCTCGAAGGGTGGGCTGGCAATGAAGAGTGCGTAACTCTACACATTAGAAACCAAAGCTACGATCATGTACTGGCAGTAACAGTGTACATTAAGTGGCTTACTGTCAGAACAGGTCTGGTGCATGAAAAGCTGCACAAAGTCGTCATTGTGGATAAAATAAACTATACAAAGAAGGACCTGTCTCACTTAGCAAGGTGCATAGAGAAAACAAAGGTGTTTTCTTTGTGAATTTTTGCATTTTTGGCTTGTTTTGGTTAATATGGATATCTTTTGGTATGCAAAAGATTTGTATGGTGAATGTTCCACTACTGCAGTTGTGGGCTGCTGCAGAATCACGAAGTTGTGGCTGTCAATGAAGGGGTGTTAAGAGTAGAAAAGAGAGAGAGAGAGAGAGAACGCTAACGAGCAGTGTGTTTTGTGCTTGCAGCAGCAACCAGGCTTCCTCACGACGGTCGTCTCTGGGTTCGGGTGCTTGCCCTGGCATCCTTGCCGCCACCTCCTGCCCCGTGCATCGTGGGAACACCCACCTTTGCGCGAGCGAGGCTAGCGTTCTTGAGCGAGCAAACCAGATCATGATGTAAGCTCCGCACAGGGCTGTCCTTCCTGTTATTTTGTATGTGTATGTATACGCTTTCAAGCTCTTCAGACAGGGAAGATTCTTGTCTGGCTCTCTGCTTGAATTCTGCTTTCTTGGGCATAACATTGAAAGAGGGGCTTTTCCACATGCTGCCTTATACCACCGGTATAATGTGCTGTGAGAATCGATGTGTGAGGCAATTGGCAAAGGCACACCTGTCAGGTTTCCCAAATAATCTGGGAGACTCCCGAATTTTGATGGTTTTGTACGATTGTACGACCGAAGCAAAAATCTCCCGGAAACGTACCATTGTTCTGCCAATCTTTCTTGAAGTCTGGCCACATTACACCGGAGCTACCTGAAAAACCAATCCGATCCTACACCAGTCGACATTGTTATCAGTGAAGAGATTAAAAAGTGTTGTCGGTTATGCGTAGAAGTTGAACTGGTCAGTACCGTAGCAACACTAAATGTGAGAAGCAGTTCAGAATAGCAGAAAAAAAACCGAGCATTCATGTCCGACAACATGGATTTCTGACATCCATGTCTGACAGCATGGTGACCTGCAGATGTTTTATACCTGCAGTTAACGTTCTTTTGGTGAAGTGCCGTGGAGGTAAACATTGTTAGCCTCATCAGTATTCACAGAACTTCTAAAAACGGCGGCGTCGGTCACGTTGAAGATTTAGCAAGTGACCAGTGGTGTAGGCTGTTAGTAGTTTGGACGATGTAGTTCGGTACCTGCTCTGTTGCAACTAAATTAAAAATGCATGTAAAATATACCATTGTGCTTTTAGTAATCCCCCGCCCCCCCTCAGATCTCCCTAATGCCATCCGACGAACCTGACAGGTATGCATAGGTACACTTGCTGCACTCTGTGGGCTAGCTTACAGGATGTCAGGGAAACAACCCCAACTACCTTTCTATAACAAGAACTAAGATACAGTAGACAGGCTGCTGCTATGCTCGGCACTGAAATCGACTTTAGTGCTGAAAGGGTACAACTCACATACCAGAGTAGTAGAGAGACAAAATGCTGCCTGGATTGCTTAGTTGTGCCTGGGCTTAGTCTCTGTTACCTCTTCATCAGGGTCACAGGAACAAGGTTTCTTTGGTAACCAGCACTGATAGAGTCTCCCATGAGGGTCCCTGCACAAATGGTTGTAATGTCCAAACAGGCCACGGTGGAGATGGTTGGGGGCTCATCCTTAGAAACAGGGGGGTGGCAGGAGACCAGTGTGAGGCCCCCTTCAGCGTCCTCATCAACTAGTAACGTGGTGCAGTGCGGATGGCATTCTTTGCGCAGCCAGTAAGGAAGCTAGCACACAAGTGACCACACCACTAGTGAAGATGGCTGATGCAAACCAGGCTAGGCCCACTAAAGCGGAAAGTTTGCGAGTTGGTTACTAAGGAATTCATTGTACTAGCGAACATTAATGCAGGGACAAAGCTGCAGAAGAGACGAAACACACACTAGGTCCAACCACCTGTGCAAACAAGGCATGAGTGCTGAAAAAGTCCCCGCAACTTATCTGGTGTCAAGGTTGTGCGAGTGGGGTGGACTGTTGCGAAAAAAAAAATTTGACACGATCTAGACTGCACTAATTCGGGATAGCACGGGGGAAAAAAATGAGCTTTTGGGCACCTTGTAAAGGCTTTCAGAGTGCCTGTGTTTAAACAGTTCCTTATGTTGCCGTGACATTCCGGTTTTTGTACTTTGCATTGCCATCAAGGAGCCATTTTGAAATTGTGGTCTTCCTTGATTTTTTTTTTGTTTTTTGTTTTCAGTGTTTGAACTAGTGCATATTTTGTTACGGTAACTAGTTGCTGAAAGTCACTGCTGACACAGTTTTTGGCTGCATTTTGTGTTTTGTTTTGCCAAGACACTGTTCTCATTTTTACATCAACAGGAAAAACAAGAACACCAGGTCACGCAACAGAGTGGACAAGGTAATGCACCGAAGCTTCTCTTTTTGCCCCGAATCTTGAGCTACTTTCTCGTAACATTTCTTCAGATTTCCAGTGTTCTTCATAAGGAGTCTTGTTGCTGGAGTGATGGCGGCCGTTGTTTCGATTTTCAGGGGCTGAAGAACCTGCAGAGCGTCAAGACGGTTGTTGGCAAGACGCACCCTCATCCTCAGCGGACAGGGAGAAAGCCACCGACGGTCACAGCCCAGTTTCAGGTGACCATTTCAGTCAGCGTGGCTGAGAGCTTAGGTTTTCATTAGAGTTAGAGGACATAACTAAAGGCGTCAATTTTTGGCCCTTAGTGGGCCACATCCACCTTTCTTTTTTTTTTTCTTGGGGGGGGAGTTGTAATGCATTGGTAGTGTCCAATTTTGGATACTTTGCAATGCAGCTTTGAATTGTTCAGTTCGCCTATTGATGTGGTAATAACATTTGGCTTGCCCCTTTTGGTGCCTTTGTGCAGGTTTCCCTGAGCCACTTGATGGAGGCCCTCAGTCAGGCCAACCCATTTTTTGTCCGCTGCATCAAGTCGAATGCTGGCAAGGTGAGCACCTTCACCGCTGGGGTTCCGTCATCATTGTGTTGGCTCTGCTATGAGCAAGTGCATTCACTGAAGCAGTTGAAACACTGGAGAGCAAAGCTTACTTTCTTACATAAGGGCATCTTTTCTTTTAGCACCGGTTTTGCCATTTGACAGTAAACTTCCTCACGTCGCTCTGTTGAGACCTTCAAACCCTTGAGACCTTAAAGAAACCGTTGAGATGGGGTGTTGCATAAGGGACGCATTCGGTTGTTCCTGAGTGCATCCTTGGGTGCATCCTCTGGCGATGGTGCTTTCTTGTTTGTCAGATAGTGGGAGGTAGGCCCACAAACTTACGTTAATGGGCATTTCAACTCGCTCTATCATCAGCGGCCACTGAGATTAAAACTATCGGTACTTCACGCACCTCTTAATTAGTGCGAACACTAGAAATAGTGGGCTGCTACAATCTGTAATTCTGGCTGTTCATGTCTCCCATTGTAAGGTTTAACTAAAGCACAGTGTTAGTTGTTGGGCTTAGCATACAGCCTCATGTTGTTTTTGAGAATTATAGGAAACGCCAACTAAGTTAAATAGGGCATGTGCTCATTAGAACGGTAAAAAGCAGTAGCTCACTTCAGGAGGCTCACTTCAACTGCATGTGCTTTCCGGTCTTTTTTTTCCAGGTGCCCTGCTCGTTTGACGAGGGCGTCATCCTCCAGCAGCTGAGGTACACGGGCATGCTGGAGACTGTGCGGATACGACAGTCTGGCTACAGCGTCCGCCTCCCATTCGAGGTAGCTGGATTTCCTGCCAAGTCAAACTGTGCCGCCGCTCTTTTCCCTCTTGTGGGGGTACAGCAGTGCTTACCATTGTGGTCTCCGCCCGCTCTCGCCTTTGAGCAGGAGTTCATTCAACGCTACCGGGTGCTGCTCCCGCGTGGGCTCATCAGTTCGAGGAGCGACATCCGGGACTTTCTACTGCGGGTCAACCTAGATCGGAACAACTACCAGATGGGCAAGACCAAGGCAAGGCACCCCCCTCCCTTTTCTTCTGGTCTCTCGCAAGAAGAGACGATCTCCAAAATGAGAAAGGCTGTGCGCACGGGCTGTTCAGTTCTTTATACTGAGTAAAGTGACTGCCAGAGCTCTGCAGAGAGGGTGGTGGTGGCATGTGTTGCACCTATAGGATCGCTTGTTGAAATGACTTTTGGAGGAAATGTGGAGGGTGTGCAGACAAGTGCTGGCATGTTATCGCTTCCTCTCTCTATTTTTGTCTGTTGAGTCTGGAAGGTGTAATGTGGTGTAAGCTGGGAACTTAAGCAGCTGACCCTGTGGACAGGGTGGAAAATACTGTCAATACTTAAGCAGAGGGAGACATTTCCTTTCGTTCCTTTAGCCTCGTTTTGTTAACCACCTAGCTTTGTTGTAGTGGCCAGTACACACTTCGTAGTAGTGGCCAGTCATAGTGGCCTGCAGGAACTTGGGATTGATTTGTGGCTGCATGAATGAATGGTAAGGCTTGACCTGAAACGGTGAAGTGGAGGTTGTGTGACGGGGCCTCCTCTCTCATATGTCGATGCACAGGTGTTTCTGCGTGAGAGCGAGAAGCTGAAGCTGGACGAGCTGCTGCACCTGCAGATCCTGCAGCGCATCATCACGGTGCAGCGTTACATCAGGGCCTGGCTGCAGCGCAGGCACTTCCGCCTGCTCAGGGCGGCCGTCGTCAGGCTGCAGGTACTGCCCTCTGTGCCAGGGCCCAAGATGCCTCTCCTTGTTTGCCTTTTTCTCCGTGCTTATTTGAGGAGTAAGTGGGGGCTCGCAATTGGTAATGAGACACTACCTTTTGCGGCTTGCTTGTTGCGCACAGCAGTGGTGCTGCCAGCGGGACGGGGAAGAAAGGTGCATCAGTACAGAGAACGAAGGCTCGATCCCCCTGCCTCTTCCTCGTCCTTTTCCTGCTCCCAGTGCCACGCGAGGGGCTACCTGGTGCGTAGGCGGCTGGTCCTGGAGAGGATGCAGCACGAGGCGGCCATTGTGCTGCAGCGGAGCTGGCGCCGGTACAGGGACTCTCGGAGGGCCTGGCAGCTGCACCACTCCATCGTGGCCTTCCAGGGCGCCTGCAGGGGATTCCTGTTCAGGAGGAGGTCAGTGTCGGGGAGGTCCCACACGGGGAGCCTGATGTAACCCCTGGGGAAATGTGTGTTACGTTGTAAGGACTGACGAGGAAGCCTCGCCAACCATGTTACGACGCAAGTTCTGGCATAGTTCTGCAAAAATTTATTTCTTTTCTGTTAGAAAGTTGGCCAAGGCTCACAAGTGACAAGTGTGCCCTTATCGGGTTATCTCATTTCATTTCACAAGCCGTTAGAACTGAAGGAAGAGATCTTGGCAGAATCTTGCCTCTGTATTTAGGCAAGTACATAGTAATTCAAATCACTCAGCATGGTGACCTCACGTCTTACAAGCCCCTTTGAAAGATTTTGCTGGTGCTAAGAAATGCTGTTGCCACTGCATTGTCTTTGCCATGGCATATTTGGATTATGGCACAGAGGTTTGTTACGCTATTTCGTTTGTGCAACGTCCCTGCTTTTAGTGGAAGTTCACAGTGGTTGTAGTTAGGATAGCACCTTCTCTGCATCAGAGCAAGGAACACTGTGATAATTACTGCTCAGCAGCAACATGTAATGTTCACTTGTATAGTTGTGGTACCTCTGTATTATGTGTGCTGCCTGGGTTGCGATGTGTGTGGATCATGTGAAGAAAGGGGTGAGACACTGATGATCCAAATGTGTGTGTGCAGGATGGCTGGAAGGCATCAGCAGAGCAGGATGGCCGCAGCCTTTCGAGGACAGAAGGGTCTCCTGCTCCCCAATGGCATCGCAGGAGCCGATCAGCTGCAGCCGCGACGGTCCATTGACTCTGAAGAGTGCGTTTTTTTTTTCTTGGCTGGCATGAATAGCCTGTGCTGTGGTGAGGAGGTAATGAAGATTGGGCTCAGCTAGGAAGAAAGAGATGTGGAAGCTATGGTTCATGATGCAACGATAGCTCGAGAATGTACCGTGGCTTCATTTTCTTGGGGCACTCTGTTGTTAATGGTCTCTACTAACTATTACATTTCATTCATACATGGCTTACAAAAAGAGGTTCCAAAAATCACTGTGGCTGACGGAGCTTTGCTTAGTTCAGGAAGTGTCAGCATTTTTGGAAGCTATGCACAAAGTACCGTATTTACACAATTGTAGGTTGACTTGAATGTAGGTCGACCCCTCTAAAGTTGCATCTCTAAAAAAAAAAATTACGAGCGCAGAAAGCAGCCCATTTGAGCGCTGCTGTGAACGAGTGCTGAGAGAAGCTCTTCCGTCAATTACCAATACCCCCCCTACGGCGGCTCTTCCATCAATGATCGATGCTCCCCCACGAGCCGTACGCTCGTGGTGCGTGCAGTAGATGTTAAAAAAGAGAAGCTTCTGTGCAAGCATGCGGAATAACGATGTGCTGTGGGTTGAGCAGGAAACTTTACTTCCAATCATGTGAACACATTCGCTGCGAGACAATCGAAGCTACCGGCAGCGGCCACTGCCGCGCGATATCAAAACAAATATGGTGGCTGACTGAAGCGGCCGCTCGCGATTTTCTTTTATTTGTGAGTACGTTATTCGCATTCAAGAAGCATTTTGTTCGTCTCTAATAAACAAAAAAAGTATTAGCGAATTCCTTGATTCAATGCGCGGCGCTAACGGAGGCACAATCATATCCCGTTATTCAGTACACTTCCGAACGCGTTGGTGGGAGGTTACCTAGTCGCACAAAGGGCACAGATCGCGAACGCTAACTTTCAAAGTCGGAATCACCTTTGTTGACGCTAGAATGTATGCAACAGTAAATTAATACGCTACGCTTTGACCATAACCATGGAAACGAGTGTGCAAGGCTCTCCCCACCTTGTAGCACACCTGATTTCTCGTTTCCCTTGCCGTTACTAGCGGTACACGGTTTTATTTCGATTCTAAGTCTACCCCCCAACACTGGGTAGTCAAATTTAAAAAAAGGGTCGACCTATAATCGTGTAAATACGGTATGTGGCATGCACCAAGGGGTAAAAAAAACGAGAGAAAGGCAGCAGAATTGTTTCGCAGGGCTTACTTTCTTTTTTGCCGCTAGTGGCAGAAATGCTCGTGGGCCTCAGCAGTAATTTGGATGCGTGTTGTTGAAGTTTGAGGCCTGCTGTATGTGAAGCATCTTGTTCGGAATACAGGTCGTATCGGCTTTTGAAAAGTTCACTTTTTGTTCGAAATTGTTGTTACCTGGCCAACCATGTTTCATAATTGGGTTTGTGGGATGCAGGAGCACACACGAGGACTCAGAGAACGAGAGCCTGGCCTCGGAGGGAGGGGGCAACGGCATGGCCTCGCCGCCGATGTCGCCCGGGGCTGAGGCATCCGTCACGATGCGGGGAGAAGCCACCTTCAGGGAGAAGAAGAACCTGATTCACAAGCTGAGCACCAGCGAAGCCAGCAACATGCCACTCAAGGGCAAGGAGACGCAGAAGGTGCGTGCACGGCCTCAAAGCTGCCCCGGCTGGGGCTAGCAGGGCAGTAGATTCTGGAAAGGCTCCGAAATGAGTGTGCCCGGATGCTGGGTGCTGACTGTCCACAAATGTCTTGCTCATGGAAGGCATTTTGCATAGTTGCCACGAGTAAAGTCATCTTCCATGTTCACGGCAACCTATTCCGTAGTTTAAAACTGCAAGGTGGTGGGTGTGTAGAGATTTTCCGGATCAAACGACAATGTGGGACACTCGGTATAACAGAGTTGTTCCTACATCCCCAAAGCAGTTCAGACAAATCGAAAGGGGCACACCGTGTTTTAGCTGCACCCGTTTCATTGCACATTCAGTCATAACCGGAGGTATGCAAACATAAATTTGAGCTTGAATTGAATTCAAGTCAAGTATGGCCAGAAAGTAGTGAAAAATTTCCGTATAAAATGGTGAATTAGCTTCAAGTTTTTATAGACTCCTGAAAAAAAGATGCAGACAGAAAAATGCGTTGCGCATTTGTATTTTTGGTATCTAGGCTGCTAAAAATAGTGCTCCTACATGAACGCATTCAGTGCGTTTTTTTGTTTGTACTCTTTAGTTTGTCTGTAAATTTTAACACAATGAATACTTACACTTGCTTTTATTTGACTCGAAGTGTCACTGCAGCAAATACGGTGTTTTCAATCCGTGTTTACAAGCTTTAGGTGTGCATTGGGGGGTGTCGGAGGATAGGGTGTCCAGTTTTTTTGGTCTTTTTATCCTAGGCGTACCTCATAGCTAAGGTATCTTTGATGCTTTGTTCTTGCAGGTGCCTGTCAGGAAATGCCTCTCAGAGATCACTCCTGACAACTCATTCAACAAGCAAGTTCCTGATCAACAGAAGAAGAGGGTAAGTGGTCACCGAGCTGAAGTCTGTTGTCACTTGTTGGTAGCATAAAACTTTAAACCTCCTAACTCAGTAAATTTCACCCAAAATTGGGAGTGGGCATTATTACTTTGAGGCTGCGCATCAAAAGTCCTGACTTCCTGCATACAGCTGGGTATTTTGTAGGTTCTTTTCATCCCCAGGGACACCTTTACAAATTATGTGCCGGGTTTGTAGCTCTACTAGGGTTGATAGTGGGGGATTGTTGGGCATATATATCGGATCACCCATGAACCTACCGTATTTACACGATTGTAAGTCGACTCGAATGTAGGTCGACCCCCCAAAGTTGCGTCTCTCTCTCAAAAAAAAAAAAAAAAAAAAGCGAGCGCCGCCTAGAAAATTGTATCACAAAGAGAAGCTCTTCCGTCAACCCACACGGCGGCTCTACCTGGCTCTACCATCAATGATCAATGCTCCCACAAGAGCCGTGCACTCGCGGTATGCGCGGTAGATGTTAAAAAAAGAAAAGCTTTTGTATAAGGACCAGGAATAACCATGCGCTGTAGGTTGAGCGGGAAGAACAGATCCACTGCGAGATGACAACCAGCGAAGCAACCAGCAGCGGCCACTGCCGCCACTGCCGCGCAACACCAAAACAAATAACATGGCGGCTGATGGAAGCGGCCGCGCGAGATTTACTTTTGAGCGACTAACCTTCCAGCATCGCGTTCGGAAATTTACTGAACAGTGGGATATGATTTGGGCTACGTTAGCTCTGCGCATTGAATCAAGGGATTCGCTAATACTCATTTTGTTTATTAGAGACGAATAAAACGCTTCTTGACACGTTTTTGCACGCGATTCGTGCGTGTCGGCGTTGCGCGGGTCGACGATTCCGCGCGAATCTACGTCAGCATGACGCGTGACGAGCGCGGCAGGGGGGTAGAGCTTGGCGTCTTGCCTCAATGAGGAGGCGTACTCTTCATGGCGGCAGTTTGAAAGCTCTCGGGATGGCCGGCTGACGCAGCCGGAGATGTTTAGGCTTACCACGGTAGCGGATATTTGATTGGTGCTTTCGCTAGCGGCGCGGTTGATGCTTTATAGTGTCGTTTTCGACCACATTATCAGCTCCTTTCCTGCACAAACACCTTCGTTTGTGCCTTCAGTGATATCTTAAAGAGCGGTTAGAAGCGGTCGCTGGAGTTACGCGCACCTCTTTGCAGCTGGTGACGCCGCCATGTTGCCGCTGCCGCCGATCGCGTAGCGCGCGCGGGTGGCATTCGCGTTAGTGTCAGCACGGCGCATTTTCATGAGCAGGAAACGCCCCATGCAGTTCACACTTTAGACCATAACCATGGGAACGAGGGTGCAAAGCTGTCCCCACCTCGTAGCACCCGATTTCTCGTTTCTCTTGCCGTTGACGGTTCGACTTCAATTCTAAGTCGACCCCCCAACATTGGATTGTCAAATTTGAAAAAAAGGGTCGACCTGCAATCGTGTAAATACGGTATATATTCGAGAGATCATCTTCTATAGGGATGATAGGTATGATCTGTCCTAATAACAAGTAGGCAGTCATAGTTACGTCCTCATCATATTGGCTCTGCACTTTGGGGGCTCAGGGGATATTAGGGGAGGTAATAGCTTTCTGAGCTATAGGTTTTGGCACCCCGTTCCAATTGAGGGAGGGAAAAAATTAGCCCAGCTTCACTGGCTTAATGCCACAAACGCTGATTAACAGTGAAGCTGCCTGGCATTCCCGAATCACAAGGCTAAGCTTCATGTAACTTCTCAAAGCCACCAGATCGATTCCCATTTTCGCCAATTCATTTTTGCTATGTCCCACTGCTCGTGCCATTTATTGGAATGTTTTGCTACTTTTGAACTTGAAACACTGCCACAAGGGAGTGCCGCGAGCGCTTTTTTTTTATGGTGTATTTTTTTAGTTGCTATTGCAACAATCAAGCAGCCAAAGAACAATTAAAATATCACTTATGTATTGATGTCCTGCCTCGAATATGCTTATTAATGTTTTATTTTTGCTCAACAATGTTGACAAGAGCACGTTGCCACCAGATTTAGTAGTTTAGAAAAGCTTTGCCTACATAACTGTCTCGTTCGGGCGTTTTATTAACTTGCTGCATGTGTGCTTAAGGGGGGACGCGGCTTTCAACTTCAGAAAAATGACCAAAACATCGTTTTTTTGAAATCCACATATTCGGCTTCTTTGTTTCCTAATCTGTATGTCTGCGAAGTTTTTCCGCTGAAAAGCGTCGCAAAGTGGCATAAAAAAATAGTTTTGCCAGGCGCGGTGACAAACTATCAGCGCAAAAGGGCGAAAAAACGGCGATTTTCGGAGCGCTGTATCTCCGCAACGGTGCCATCGGGCGCGGCCATTTTGATATGGTTAGATCGGCCGAGCGTTCATCTTTCCGGTTCCCCGCGTCTCTTTTATCTTCGTTCATTCACAAACGCATGAACAGCAGAAAAGAAATGACGCACAAACGAAACTAGAAATAGATGCTGAAGCGCTATTCGTCCTCCGGTCGGGCCGCGGCAAGAGGGCCCTCCTGATTGGGTGTCGCGGCGCAATGCAAGATGGCGGCCGCCAGAACTGCGTAGCGTGCGGTTTGAGTTCATTTTCGGTGCTTCGCTCGGCCAAGTTTCTATTCAATCGGTGGTATTCAGCACGGACGTTATCGCGATAGGAATGCCTGAGATCACGAGCCAGATTAGGGGAAGTTGTGTGGCTCGAAAGGCGGAGGTCATCGAGCGCTTCGTGGGGTGCGTGACTCTGCCGTCGCCAGACCCCGGAGGGTGACGCGGTGTGCGCGCTTGCGATAGCGGTTCGTGAAGTGAACTTTTAGTCGAATTTGCGATGTTTACACGCTTAGTTATTGCTGTGATTTGATTGTGGGCTCGCTAGCCTTGGGAAAGAAACAGTCGACGCGTCAAACGCTGCGGCGCGCACGGCATAGCCGACGCGCATTGCAGCATCACATGTCTGCGCAACCGGTTACCATTGAACGCCAGTAGTTGTAATTAATGCCTGCGACGTTAGATTTAATCTTAAAAGCGACCTGACAAGCCATATCAGGGATAATCAAAGTACGATATGTCGCGGTAAGCGTGCGCTGCGATGCGCGCGAGCCATATCGCCTTTCTTGCGCAACGTTTCCCGTGCGCTTCTAATAATCATGCAAACAGGTTTGATTTAGGAATATAGGAATAAAAATATGTTCTCTGCGTTAAAAATTTACCTTACTGTCGCAGTATTTAATAGTGATTTTTGTAGGGAAATGATTGGCACCAATGCATATAATCATGGCTTAGGGCATACTGACTGTGCTGCGAGAAATGTTGGATGCTGTCAAAAGTAGTGAAAAAAAACCCCTTCCATCAAAGTTAGAGTTATGCACAGTATTATACCAAGCTTCAAAGTAGTTCGTTTGCACCCTTATGGTATGCAAACTTTTGGCAATGAACACCTATGAGTACTGAATTGCTGCGCCAGGCAAAGTAATAAAACATAAAAGAAGCCAGAAATTTTCAAATTTAAGTAAAAAAAACGCTTCACTTGTTGCCATGGGGACAACACTGCAAAGGGAAGTTGTCCAGTGCGATACTGCCAACCAGCTAACCTACTTTGCATCGAAAGCCCATTGAAAGCTATCTCCCCTCCGTTTTGTCTGCTAACTGGGCTATGTACTGTTCACAGAGGAGCTGAAAATGATGTTTTGTGGAAAGAGAAAGGCTGTAAAAGGCACTCCAATTTCAAGGCAAGGCCTTCCAGAAGCCCCATGTTCAAAAGGACATGAAAGGCTACAACCGTGACAACTTTTGATAAGTGAAACCTATGTTGCAACTTCGGAAGCCGTTTTCTCAAAACAGTTTTTTTTGCCACCTGTGACGCTTGTACCAGGGATTTTTTTGGGACCGCTGGGGCTATTTTGATTCCGTTTCTTGCATTACATTCCTCGATGAACTGTTCAGGTCGTGACACTTTTGGTTTTCCAGATTTATTTTTTGTGATTTTTTTATTCAAATAATCGTTCACAGTTGACATGTCTGTTGCAGAGTAACCTCTAGAAAAATGAAAACTAAAAAACATTGTGTTGTAAAAAAAAAATTCTAAAACTGTCACGACCTCGTCCATTCATTTGGGAATGCAAAGCACTTCGAACAAGTTTTCTATCATGTTTTATAAGCCGCTCAAGCTCGGTACAAGCGGAACAGAAAGAAAATTTCATACATTAAAAAGTTATCAAAATATTAACTTCAAATTTTTATGGTGTTATCACAGAAGCATTTCCAGTTGCTGTGCCAATTTTCATCAAAATCCACAAAGAAATAAAAAAGTTGATTTTGAAAGCCACGTCCCCCCTTAAGACTTGCTCTCCTCCCCGTTAGGATATTCCCTCTCCACATTGCTGGGACCACGTTACCTCATATTGTCCCGTAAAAGCCTCAACCAAGAACAGTGTCGCTGTTAGAAAAAGCTTGTCTCAATTTTGGGAAAGATTTGTTCATTGTTACGAATGGGAAGAGTACTTTAGCAGTGAAAAGTGTAAATGTAATCAAACCTGGTTCTATCAAACTTTCAGAAAGACACCTATCGGTTCGATATAAGGCATAATTTGGTATAAGTATGCTAAGGAATGGGACATCATACAAGCACATACTATTTATAAAAACACTTTTTGATGAAATTTCTTTGCTTTCGCACGAAATAGTCTTGTATCTTCTTCTGCTCGTACAACCTTGCTGCCGGAGACAGTACAGTATGCACTTCTTCACATTGTCTAAAGAGTCAGAGCAACTGAGGCCGCCACCTTTCACATTTGCAAGGAAGCGCTGGACTAGTGCGAGTGCACCAATCACTTCGGAGGTTGTGGACAAAGGATCGTAATTGCTTTCCTTGTTGTGCCCACTTTCACATGTGCTCAGTAGGATGTCGGCAATGTAGTCTTATAAACTCTCCCATGGCCATGACACCATCATTTGCACATGCACACACAAACTCGTCGACCATTGATCCGGCAACTACGTCCGGAAATTCCAACAGCTCTCACTCCACACTTTGGCAACACCGGCGGTGGCTTCGTTGCATTCCTCAGGATTTTCAATGTCGTCACTGGCACACACAAGCCAGCAGGTTTGGAGCAAGATTAACCTATTTTGAGAAGGCTAATTTAAGGTCCTTGCCGATTGTGCTGAGGGTGTTCTTGAAAATCTGGTGCATCGCGGGGATGTCCAACTTCACTGCACTCAACTCTACAAGTGCTAGCTTCACGGCGAATGGAGAATTCTCCTGCTTCACGCTAGCTAGAGCCACTAAATCAGCCTTTATTTGGTGACACTAGTGCTACCCACCACATCTACACTTTCTAAAACCCACAAAGGGTGAACCTGCATGGATGACAAACACAACAAATGAAAAAAAAAAAAAAATGGTGGGCTGGCCAGGATTATTTTGTGAATGGGGGTGCCAATGGCTCTCCGTGGCGTAGTCGCGATAGGGAGAGTGAGGGGAAGGAGTGAAAAGAGCCTCCTGCTGCCCGTGAGCGGCCAGGCTAAACAACTTTTGAGGGTGTGCCAGCGGAATTTCTCCTCCGCCACGAGGGAAAGCCAACTTGTGAGGGAACTTCTGAGGCATTTGGCGTTCAATATATCGGGAGTCGCTGGTATTTTTGTTCAATATAGGCGTAATTTTTGCTATATATTCTCATTGCAAGTATACCGTGACCAGAAATAGTTCGATGTACAGGATAGTTTCATGTAAATGGGTTTGATTTAGTCAAGTTCGACTGCAATAATGTTTACAACACAGTCTCATCTAATCTTTGACAGCACTAAACTGTGGTAACTTTAACTGCCTCAGGCAAACAATGTTGCAACCTCGTATTTTTTTTTATTAACTTCAGTTATTCACTTGTCAAGATGAGCTGGCGCTGAGTATGAGGGTAGGGGCTTAATTTCTGTCTCTGGTAATCAACTTGCACGATGCCCAGGCAGGCAATGTTAGGTTCACAATCAAACGATCCCAGGTGTGGTCTAAGCTAATCCGTTTACTGTGGCTGCTTGCAGAGTCCATCCGGTTCCAGCCAGCAGAACAATGTTCAGGAAGACGGCAGTGCGAGCGGCCTGGCCAAGGAAGAGATGAAGGGCCCCCTGCACAAGGCACGCAAGCACTTCAAGACCTTCATCGGCAGCAAGAAGGACAAGAAGGAGAACCGGGACGACACGGACGAGTCTGGTGGCGAGGAGGCCGTCTCGCTTCGGCCCGAAGGTGAGTGCTCGGCGGAGGGCAAGGGCTGGGCCCAGGGGGCCTTGGAGGCGCGCCAACATTCAACAGAGAAAGCTTCCAAGGGCTTTGTTAGTTATTTTTGGGCATCTGGAACTTGGGGACGAGCATTATTCCCCAGTTTTCTTCAGAGCTTGGGGGATGTGAGAAAAGGAAGCTTTGTGCTTAGGACCTCTTCTGATTATGAAGGCATTGGAAACGGGTCACATTCTTTCTCCTCCTCTGGTTTATAAGAATAAAAAAAAAATGCACAAGGCTTCGAACGAACCCTTTCATGCATACTTAGTGGCTGTGTTTACCTCATAAATATGGCCCAGGGGCACAGGTGGTCACATTGCATAGAATGTCGATGGAAGCAAGAAAAGCAAGGCTGATTTGTGAATGTCACTTTATTTGTTATACAGTGCTTTGATATTGTGACTATAAGCCCCAGAGTTTTCGCTGTGAGGGTGTAATATTTGCAAGGGACTTTTGAATTGCTTTTGCGCTTCTCTTTTGCCAGCCTTGGAAGATCGGGGCAGTCGTTAAGTTTGCCCATTGTATGTTCTCCATGTCTTGTCGTAGACATAAACAACAGTGTTTATGCAGAAAAAATTGGCTTGAACTCTTGTGCTGTTGTGTGCTTTTACAAATTGTTTTGTGGATGGGCTATGAAGGGTATTGGGCTAAACATTTTTAGCTGATCTGGGTACTGCGTGTTCTTTTTTCGTTCCAGGACTGTGCACAGAACCAATGCCCGGAGAGAGGAAGCAGTCCGTGTCGCACACGCTCAAGCCGCTGAGTGCCCGCTGCAAGAGTGACCTGTGTTCGGTGTGCAAGCGCAGCATGACCCTTTTCATCAACCAGGGGAGCAAGTGCACACGTGAGTGACGCTCACTGAGGTTGGCGAATGATTGCATGTGTTGCTTGTGTTTAGAGGTGCACTGGAATGCACACCCTGGGGTATCTGCTGTCAGGGTTTATTCACACACAACCACCGCTCCACGACCTCGACCACTCCACGACTCCCCGCCCAGTCCCGAGTTCCCCCGCGCACACACACACCGCACCGCGCCCAGAGGGCGCCACCTACACCACCATCCCTCGTGGATGGATGTCCTCACAGCCTGCCCCCCCCTTGAACTGTGAAGCAGCCGCTGACCACGGGGGGTAGTACTTGAGTAGCTGGTCCACGTGAGCAGTGCCACAGGCTCTGCCTGTGCTTGGGTGGACCAGCTTGAACGTGTTCGCGCCGAGACGCTGGTGGATCCGAAACGGTCCTGTACGCCTCGGCGCGAGCTTGGACGAGACTCCCCTGGCAGCCAGAGTTACTCAATATAGACAGTTGCGAAACTCCGCTTCAGAATCCGGGCGGCGCTAGCCCCCCCACTCCGTGGAAGCTGAGGGGCAAGTCGACGCGCGCGGCACCTAGGAGATAAAAACGGAACTTCGCTAAACTATTATTATTCAAAATTCTTCTGTAAAATAAAGATTGCTTTTTAAATTAAAACATAATAATTACGTAAAATGTACTTGTGTTTTTGCGGCTTTTCTTTTTATGACTTACGGCAGCAGCCGCAAGCACTTGAGTACTGCTTCAACGTCCTGCCGACAGACGACAGGCTAGTCAACTTGCCCCGTGCTTGCCCCGGCGCAGGGGGGCAACCGAAGACCGGCTTTCGATACATGGGGCCTATGGGGAGTTTCGCAACTGTCTATATCCAGTAACTCTGCCTGGCAGCATCGCTGAGGATGTGGACGTCGCGCAGCACGAGGTCGCCTTCTTTCAAGGTAGTGGCCCGGCGCCGTTGGTTGTAATAGCGTTGCTGGGTGTCCCAGGCGCGTTGTTGATGCTGTTGTGCAGCAGCCAAAACCTGTGCCAAGTGGTTCTGGAGTTCTGCGGCGAAGGTATGAGGGGCTGATGCGGCCGGCTCGACATCATGCTTCTCTTCCGCTGGCTGCCACAGGGTCTTCAGCTCCCTCCCATAGCACAGGAGAGCCGGTGTGTAGCCAGTGGCCGCGCTCACAGCAGTGCGCATGGCAAAGGCAATTTCAGGGATGTGGAGGTCCCAGCTCTTGTGATCCTTGCAGTACGCACGTAGCGACTGCTTAATCGTGCCATTGTGCCGCTCTACCATTTGCCCCGCTGGCCTGTACGGGACAGTGTGGCGTTCTGCAATGCCCCACTGCCTAAGCAAGCTCTTCCACAGTCTGCTGACGAAGGGCTTCCCATTGTCACTGGAAATAGCTTTGGGCACTCCATGCCTGCAAAAGACCTCGTGCATTCTGCTGGCTATCTGCTGGGTGGTTGCTGCTCTCAGTGGGAACAGCTCAACAAACTTCGTAAACTTGTCAATGATGACGAGTAGGTACTTGTTCCTGCGTGGACTGGTAGGCAGTGGACCAATCAGATCCACACTTAGCTCTTCCATTGGTGCTGCTGGCCACTGGCTGGCCATAAATCCCTGTGGCTTCTGGCGGATTGCCTTTGTCCTCTGGCAGACCTGACAAGAGCGGACATACTTGGACACATCACCACGCATGCCCAGCCACACATACTTGTCAGAGATGCGTCGCAGTGTCTTGAAGAACCCAGTGTGGGCACTTGTTGGATGGTCATGGCCCATTTGCAAGACCAAGGCGCGAAGGTGAGCAGGCAACCAGGCAACTGTACGGTCGCCACGGCTCTGCACTAGAAGTCCTGACGACTCAATGCGGGACGTGGATGCCAGATCCCCCACACGGCGGCTTTCGGCATTATCTTCCTGCAGGCATTCACCTTGGACAGTCCTTGCTATGTCCCGCAAAAAGGGGTCCTTTTGCTGTTCCTGTGCCAGTTTCTCCGCACTATTCACGACAGTCAGGTCTTCAATGGCAGTCACCAGGCAGTTGTCAGCAAACTTGACTGAGCCTTCATCCGAGTGCAACTGAAGTGGGAACAGGGTCTCGGGCAGACCCTCAGCAACATCATTAGGGCTTGCTTCAACTGGTGCCCGGCTTAAAGCATCAGCTGGTATGTTAGCCTTTCCACGGCGGTGTTTGATTTTGCACTGGAACCCCTGAAGGCGCAGCACCCAGCGTCGCACCCGTGGAGATGCCTGCTCAATGGAAAACATCCAGGCCAGTGATGAGTGGTCACAGTGGATTTCAAATGCTGTGAATTCCAAGTAGGGCCGGAATTTGTCCACAGCCCATACAACTGCCAAACATTCCCACTCTTGCACTGTGTAGTTAAACTCGGCATCTGACAACCCTCTGCTGATAAATGAAACTGGCCTGAGAATGCCATCCTGCTGCTGCAGTAGCACTGCTGCTATGCCAGCACTGCTGGCATCTGTCTCAACAACAAATGGGGCATTTAGGTCGGGCAAACAGAGGACTGCACCCGTTGCCAATGCTGTTCGGAGAGTTGTGAATGAATGCTGTTCACTGCTGGTCCACTGCCACTTTTGTTTCCTTTTCAGCAAGTTGGTCAATGGTTTGGCGAGGACCGAGAATTGTGGAATGAAGTTCCTGTAGTAGCCAGTGAGGCCCAGGAATGCCTGTAGCTGCTTGACGTTAAAAGGTTGTGGGTAGTCGGCGACTGCGCGTACCTTTTCCCGGTCTGGTCGGCACTCGCCAGGGGAGATGACGTGCCCCAAAAACGTGAGGGACTGTCTGCAGAGTTGCACCTTGTCGGGGTTGATTGTGAGCCCTGCCTGCTTGATACGCTCCAGCACCTCACGGACATGCACCAAATGGTCCTCCAGCGTTGGAGAGTACACCAGCACATCGTCGAGGAAGGCCATGGCGCACTGGTGGTTGATGCCGTCGAGCACTCTGTCCATCAGTGCCTGGAATGTGGCAGGCCCTCCTGCCACACCAAACGGCATCCTTGTGAACTCGAAGGTACCCCTGTGGCATATGAACGCAGTGTTCTCGATGTCTTGTTCCCTTAGTGGGATCTGGAAGAACCCTTGGGAGAGGTCGAAACTTGTGAACCATCTGGCGTTACCCAGCTGGGCCAACAACCAATCGCTGTGTGGCATGGGGTACACTGGGACCTTGGTTCGGGAGTTCAGGGATCGGTAATCTATGGCCACGCCGTAGCCCCCCGACTTCTTGCCCACCAGGACCGGTGCACTTGTCCAACGGCTGTTGCTGCATCTGATCAGGCCTGCACCCAGCATTTCATCCAAGCAGGAGTCCATGATGCCTTTTTTCTTGGGGTTGACTGGGCGCAGCTTCGTGCGCACAGGGGCACTGTCACCTGTGTCGATGGAGTGCTCGACCAGGCTGGTGCAACCTGGAGATTTGGTAAATAGTGCCCCATACTCCTCTAGCAGAGCCTCAAATCTGCCTTGGCTGTCTGACTGCTGTTCCGAGTGCACCGCCGTGCTGCAGGTCATCACAGTGTCCGAAGGGTGCTCGAACAGCCATTCGAGGCAGTAGGCACCCTCCAATGGTTCAGGGGTGGCCCTTTTGTCAGCCTTCGCAAACGGCACTACCAGCTGTGGCTCCATGCCCACGGTCCACCCTCCGAGGCCAATGTGCAAGGATATGCCCGTGGCCGTCAAGAAGTCCCGGCCCAGCACAACATCCTGGCACAAATCAGGCAGGCACAAAAATCTCTGTACGCGACAGCCGCCGTCCCACTCCATTTGGCACCTGATGGAAGTGGTGCTTTGGGACCAACCTGATGCCAGGCGAAGTGTCCGCATTTCTCGCTTCCCTTTGGCTCCAGCTGAGCACGCTGCGCTGATAGCCGGAGGTCCCAGAAGGCTCACACTGGATCCTGTGTCGAGCAGCGCGCGGAACGTCCCGTTCCCGATTCGCACCTCCAGGATTGGCTCCTTCTTTCCGGCCGTAGATGCAACTTGCATTGCGGCGCCGTAGACACTCACCGGGCCTGTGCCTACCGGCGCCAGTTTCCCGGGCACTGTGCCTGGAAGTGCCCTGGCTGGCGGCACAGGAAGCAAACGCCACGGTCCTGTGGGCGTCCCGTCGCACAGTTGCGTGCGATGTGGCCGACGCCACCGCATCGCCGGCAAACAATTTGCTGTCGTCCCGCTGCTGGTTGTTGTGGCAGTGCGCCGCTGGGCGGAATGGCGGGCCACCTGTCGCGGTGGTACGAAGGCTGCACGGCAGCGGGGTGGAGCGGCCACGCACACGCGGGCGCCCCTGCTCCCACGAAGGAGACGGCGTGCTGGCTCATTGCAGCGACGTTGGAGACGCCAGGGGCCGTATAGGCCAGGTCGCGCGCGACCTGGTTGGTCTTGGGCGGCGGGGGCCGATACTGCTGCCGGCGCTGCGCACGTTCCATCAGGCCGTCAGCCGCGGCCGCTAGCTCCTTCAAGTCCTTGTAGGTCGACCCAGCTGCCAAATCTTGTAGGTCGGGGTGCATTTGGCGCAGCACTCGGTCGACTTTCTCCGAGTCCGGCACGTTTTCGCCGATCCTCTCGTAATAGGCGGCGACGACGTAAATAAACTCCCGCAGGTTTTCTTGCGGGTGCTGCGTCCGTTCGTCCAGCTCCTGCTTCAGCCGAAGCTTCTCGTCGATGGACGCGAACTCTTTCTTGAAAGCTTCGGCGAAGCCGTCCCAGCTTTCAAAGGGTCCCGCGAAGCGGTACCAAAGCTTTGCGCTCCCCTCCAAGGCCGTCGCGATCACCCGCCGGACGCGGTCTCCCGTCGGTATGTCCGCAGCCACGCAGAAGTTTTCGACCTTGTCCAGGAACTCCTGCGGTGACTGCAGATCACGGAATCCTTCGAACTTGGGCATCGCTGCGGGTGCTGTCACGGTCGCTGGCCGCGCTTCGGCGATACCGGCGCGAACAAAGGGTGCCGCCATGTTTACGCTTGCCGTCGAGGCGGCCGGCACAGCGGCGGCCATTATCGCGTCGCGCACTTGCGCGGCGACACGCTCCCTTTCCATAGGGGATCCGTTTGTCTGTTGCAAAAGCAACTGCACAAATTGGTCCGTTATAGGCTCCATCCCGGACGAGCCCCCACTTGTCAGGGTTTATTCACACACAACCACCGCTCCACGACCTCGACCACTCCACGACTCCCCGCCCAGTCCCGAGTTCCCCCGCGCACACACACACCGCACCGTGCCCAGAGGGCGCCACCTACACCACCATCCCTCGTGGATGGATGTCCTCACACTGCTAAACTTTGGCTAGTCTGTAAACAGTAATAGGAAAGGATTTCTTATAGCACTGCTGTTCTCCTTGGGTGGTGTCTTATTCTTTTTTTTTTTGCCTGCAATACAGATGTGTCTACTAATGTTACATGAGATCTCTGCTGATGGGAGTCTGTGGGATGAGGTACACCAGATGTTATGATGTGTGCTGTTGAAATGAGCTCGTATGTGCCATTACCGCAAAGCTAAAACAAGACAATGGGAGAAACAACACTTTCCAGGGCAGCCAGACAATGTCACAAGTGCTTGTCATAGGTTAATCTAGCGGCATCTGTTGCAGGAGAGAAAACTGCGTGGCTGCCGGGATTGACAATCTGTTGCACAGCCCTGGAATGAATTGCGGCCGCTATCGCTTTGTCCATCAAGCGCCGCTACCCTCTCCTTCACCGTCGCAGCTACGAAGCTTCGTAGGCCGTGTTAGGTTTCAATGTGACATTGGCCCCTCAATTATCAGTCCTGGGTCGTCCGCAAACTGCCTGAGATGCGATCCGGCGCTCGATTGCCCCATGTATTTCTATGGGACTTCCGCTGCTGCTGGGAACCAAGGAAGTTTAACCTCCTTGTTGGGAACCCAGTCCCCGGACTGCCCGCGGACCTTCCAGGACTGGTAAATCACGGATGCCCATTATTTGGTCACTCGCCTGCACTGACTGCAATGGACTGTCTCGCCTCCTATGTCTCGCCTCTTGCTCTGTGGCCGTTGCCATACAGATGACTGGCACGTTCATGTGACCAAAGTGTATATTCAGGAGAACATATAATAACCAATGCATCACCTAATTGTCCTGCTTTATTAGTTTCTTTGCTCGCCTGCGCCCTTGTCAGGTGCCATGAAAGCTTTATTTTCTTTTTTGTCACACATGTATAATGCAATATGCCCAGAAAGTGTAATCTGTGCACCTGCCTTTCATTTCTGTGTAGATGCTCATTCCTTTGAAGGAGCCGGTGCTAAGAGATATAGGGGAGTTGATAAGTTTATATTATGTGTACTACTAATTTGAAACTACTGTACACAATAGGCATCAAAATGAGCTCACTGCCATCCAGTTTTAGCGAATATAACAATTGGGTTCTACATGTTACAGCACAACACCGCCTGGGCATTAAAACCAAAATGGCAGTGTCCACCGAGAAAGCCAAAGCTTGAACAGTGATCTGCTTTCTACTGCAGGTGAAGGGACGCAGTGCGGATGAGATTCTTAGGCCTCCACTTGTCCTTTTTTTAATGAACTGATTAGAATATTAGTGTCGATGAACCCGTGAGCAGTGTCTGAAAATAGTGAGGGGGGACACGAAGCAGAGGGGTACAAAACTAGCGGGAAAGTCTAAATAAAAATGGAAAAAAATGGATGGATGGGACACATGACGAGAGCCCTTCGTCCTGATAAGATGGTAATGATGGTGGTGATTCTGACAGTGAAGAGCAGATTGCAGCTGTCACGCAAGTACGCATGTTAGAGCTGTGCCTCCTAAGTGATTAATATCCTCACCCCTTTCCTCCCTCAATGCCTGTTGTGTGTGGGCAGGCTGCAAGCTGCTGTTCCACCCCGAGTGCATCTACTTCTCGGAGAAGGTCCCCTGCCGGGGCACCGGGGGGGACGGGGGAGGAGGGGAGCCCACCCCGCCGGCGCGCTCCCACAAGCCGAGCCGCACGCCCAGCCTGACCCTGGACCACCACGCACAGCAGGGCCTCCCCCAGCTGCCGCCAAAGCAGGGCTCGCACACCTTGCCACCGCAGCAGCAGCCGCAGGGGGGCTCGTGGAACGTCACGCGCACGGCCGAGTTCAAGGACCCGGGGGACATCCTCATCACCGACGTCTCGGAGCTCACCAACCTGGACTCGTTCCTTGTCAAGAAGGTGCGCCTCACGACGTCTTTGGAGCGGTTTGCTCTCTTCTTTTTTGGAAACTTATTTCCGTGCGGTTCTCAGCTTATGCCCTCTGGTGGGCAGGGAGGGAGGGAAAGTTAGACAGCAGGGTGGTTCAGGAACAATGTGGTTTGACCTGTGGGGTGGAGAAGGAAGGCGGCGAATGCGCACAGCGCCTCCACGGTATTTCATGACATGGTAGCACTTTGGTAGCAGCCACTACCTAACATGAGGTCATGGGTTTCATGCTCAGCTGTGGTGGTGGCCATGTTTTCAATGGAGGTGCAAAGGAGAAAAGCTTTTGCATACAGGATTTCTATGCCTGGTTAAAGATCCCCAGGTGGTCTAAATTAATCCGTCGCCTTCCACTAGGGTGGGCTTCATGGCCCACGTGTAGGTTGGTTGTTTAGAGCCTGAATTTGAACTTTGTTCGAACTGGGCATAACGTGCTGTAGTATGGCTCTGGAGCTGTCAGCGTACAGTGCCTCTGAAGTATAGTGCCTTGAAGGGGCCCTGTTGCATTTTTGGGGGCTTTTCTTTAGAGTACATTCGAACCCCACCATAATGAACTCCGCTTCAACAAAATTTCCACTACAACGAAATATTTCCGATTCCCCGTCAGCTAGCCATAGAAGTCAATCTAACAAAGTCCTCCTCGCCACAACGAACCATTTGTGAGGCTTGTTTTCGCTTCAACGAAATTTCTGCTCAGTGGGACTAAGGTTGGCCATTTATTTTACGATAAAATAAGCATAATGCCTGCCATCTGTAGCCTTTCATAGGTTCAGGGCACTTGGTATCGTCGAAAATATGCTCCATGGGCTTGCACCGCCACTCGTGAACAAAAACAAACTCGTAGATGGACACCATTGTCTGCTGGTGATGACGACGTGGCTGGCCGTCTTTACACGAGGTGCAGGCCCGGTTCGCTAATCCGGACCTACAGCCAATACAAATCCAGTAAAACATCGTGCCGCATGAATGTGCCCTACTGGCGCTAAGCCGCTGTGCTGTCATAATGCCATGTGTAATACGCTGTGAGCAGCTTTCATTGCAGTTTTTCTTCAACCATTCTTCAAAGTCAAAAGCAAAAATAATGTTTTCGTATTTAGTCTTGAACCCGCGTCATCCTATCTTAATCACTAGCGCACGGTCGCAATAAATGCAAGCGCGTGCAGCTTGCCTGCCCAGGTCAGGTGCTGTCATGCCCAGTCAGGAAATAACAGACACCACTCTTGCCACAAGCTAGAGGGGGGCTTCCAAGGGCCTAGCAGCTATCTGCAAGTAATCAGCTCGGTAGATATGCCTTGTTGTACAGTAATATGTTTTGCGACTGCATTCCCCCTCCCAGGTAACGCGCTCTTTATGTGCAGGTAAAAAAACAGACAACCATTGGTAGGATAATGGTTACATTCGTTATAGAATAAACACGGCGTAATTGGGCGCTACTCCTTTTTCTAAACATTGCATGGTGCGGGCAACGATGCAGATAATATACGGCCCGTTCTTGTTGCCCTGCTGTGGTGTGTTGGGGCAGATTTCGCCTTAGTGAATTTCCACTTCAACAAAGTTTTTCGCACGTCCTGTCGATTTCGTTGTAGCGGTATTTGACTGCATATCATTCAAAATTACCGGAAGACAAATGTCTTCTGTGTTGCTCGGGGGTTTGTAATGGAGATTCTGTCTCGCCTAATGTTGTTTGGCATTTTCTTCGTTGCAGGTTGGCCACCTCTCAAGTGCAAGCAAAAAGAGAGACTCGACAGTCGACATGGTCTTCAAGAAGGCACTGAAAAACTTCAAGTCGAATCTCATCAGTACCTACTCCGCAGCCGCTCAGGTGAGAGCTCCCGCATCGCTCACTTTTCCTGTGAAGCCGTTCTTAGAATTTTGAACTTGTTTCGTTGCATTCTTGTCTCCATGTGAAAATCGTCGGAACATCTGCATTGGTGGGTGCATTGACTTTAAATGGGCAAATTTTGCACCTTAAAGAATAAGTAATAATCATAAGAAAAATTGCTTGCCTTCATACCATATTTACACGATTGTAGGTCGACCCTTTTTTTCAGATTTGACGATCCAATGTTGGGGGTCGACTTAGAATCGAAATTGAACCGTCAACCGCTAGTAACGGCAAGAGAAATGAGAAATCAGGGGTGCTACGAGGTGGGGACAGCTTTGCACCCTCGTTCCCATGGTTATGGTCTAAAGTGTGAACCGCATGGGGCGTTTTCTGCTCGCGAAAATGCGCCGTGCTGACACTAACGCGAATGCCACCCGCGCGCGCTACGCGATCGGCGGCAGCGGCAACATGGTGGCGTCACCAGTCGCAAAAAGGTGCGCGTAACTCCAGCGACCGCTTCTAACCGCTCTTTAAGATATCACTGAAGGCACAAACGAAGGTGTTTGTGCAGGAAAGGAGCTGATAATGTGGTCGAAAACGACACTATAAAGCATCATCCGCGCCGCTAGGGAAAGCGCCAATCAAATATCCGCCACCGTGGTAAGCCTAAACATCTCCAAAGGCGCCAGCCGGCTGTCCCGAGCGCTTTCAAACTGCCGGCATGAAGAGCTCACCTCCCCATTGGGGCAAGTCGTCAGGCTCCTCCCACTGCCGCACTCGTCACGCGTCATACCGGGGTAGAACTTAGAAGCAGTAGAAGCTGCCGTGCGTGAGGAATCGTTGACGCGGGCGTCAGAAAGTCGCCCGTGATATGCCGACGCACACGAATCGCGTGCAAAAACGTGTCAAGAAGCGTTTTATTTGTCTCTAATAAACAAAGTGAGCATTAGCGAATCCCTTGATTCAATGCGCGGCGCTAACATAGCCGCCATGTTTGTTTTGGTATTGCGTGGCAATGGCTGCTGCCGGTTGCTTCGATGGTTGTCATCTCGCAGCGAATGTATTCTTCCCACTCAACCCACAGTGCATGGTTATTCCGGGTGCTTGAATGAATGAAAAGTCTTTATTGTGGAATGGCTCTTTGGCCTAATAGGGGGGAAGAAGGGTGTCGGATCCCGGCCAGGGGAAGCAGTGATCTTTTCGAAGCCTCAGTCTGGGTGCGTGATGCTGTGATGCCATGCTCTGTTTGGGTGCGTTTTTGCACGCGTTTTTGCACGCGTTTGACAACCATCGAAGCAACAAAAGCTTTTGTTTTTTAACATCTACCGCGCATACCGCGAGCACACGGCTCTTGTGGAGAGCCGCCGTGTGGGTTGACAAAAGAGCTTCTCTTTGTGATACGATTTTCTAGGAGGCGCTTGCATTTTTTCTTAGATATTTTTTGGGGGTCAACCGACATTCGAGTCGACTTACAATCGTGTAAATGCAGTAAGTTGTTGCTGGGTTGCAAGTTAGGGGTGCGACTATCTAAGGGGGCACACTGGTCTTAGAAATTTTGAAGTGCAGAGCTTTTTAGGGGCCAGGCTTGTCATCGTAGCTTGTCCGGTGTCACGCACCCAAACAGAGCATGGCATCACAGCATCACGCACCCAGACAGAGGCTTCGAAAAGATCACTGCTTCCCCTGGCCGGGATCGAACCTGGTCCTTCACGTTATGAAGCCGATGTCTATCCCATTGCACCACAGAGGCACACGTTACTCATATGCAAAGCGTTGTGGGTGATCTTTGCGCTGCGCCATTGCCACGGAGGCTGCCATTGCTAGGCTGCAAATAAGGCACAAATAAGGCAAAAAACATGAATTAAGGCATTATTATCCCAAATTAATGAAAACTCAATCCAGTGTCCCTTTATATTCTTTTTCATGGGCTGCGGCGCCCTCTCTTGAGTACTTTCGGTATCGACACCAAGCTGATACTGAAACTAGTCAAGAGAGGGCGCCACAGCCCCTCTGGTGAATCCTGCTCTGCACCTGACAGCTTTCACCTTAAGTGTAACTGCCTTAATTTTTTAAATTTCCAACCAATTTTTATTAAACTTCATGGGCTTGTTCACTTTTGTTTAGCTGATTTCAGTTATGCAACTTGTTTTTATGTAAGGTAATAAGTTTTCGAAATAATTAAGAATATTTCTTGATTGTTTTTGAGAACAATAGAAAAAAAACTATTCAACAAAAATTACCAGCAAGGCATATTACAAGTTGTGGAGCATGCAATGTTGGAAGCAGTTTTTTTGTCTGGAAATCAAACGCATGTTTACATCAGTTCTACTTCACTTTATTTCCTTAAAGACCCCACAGGGGGTGTTACATAAGGGGTGGGTTGTACAAACATAGATACAAAAGCCACAAGTTAACATTGCAGATGCATAGACACTTTGAATAAAACGTGATGGACAGGTGATTGAAACAATATCGTGGGGAAGGTCATTCCATTCTTTGGCGGTGCGGCAGAGAAAGGATGCAGAAAATGTTGAGGTGCCAGATGGGGGTCGTAAGACTTAGTGGACGGATTGTGCGGGGGGAAATGCATGCGGCGGGAGCGATGTAAAGTGATTGGTGGAGTGAGCTGTGGTACAACTTGTCGTAGGGTGACAAAGTAACAATTCTGCGGCGAAAGGAAAGACCTGACAGACTGGGTTCATTTTTAAGGGATGAAACACTGTCATCGTAAGAATAATAAGAAGAATGAATGAAGCGAGCGGCGCGATTTCGCACTGCTTCGATAGCGTTGATCAGATAAACTTGGTGAGGGCTCCAGATGGGTGATGCGTATTCAAGTTTGGACCGGATTAGCAACTGGTAGGCCTAAAGAAGCACGTAATCTGGTGAGTGACGTAGGTGATGTTTTAGAAATCCTAATGATCGGTTGACTGATGAGATGATATTAGTGATATGCGTTCGCCGGGAAAGATCAGGGGTTAATGTTACACCAAGGTACTTATAGGATACGGCGGTTTTGACTGGTACATCAGCAATTTCATGGGAAAACCGGAGTGGATTTTTTCGGCGGTGGAAGGAAACTAATTAGCATTTGTTAGGATTAAGGGCCATAAGCCATAGGTCACACTTAATACTTCATTAAGGTCATTCTGTAGTGCTACTTGATCAGATGTGTTAGTTATTTTGCGGTAGATAACACAATCATCTGCAAACCATGCGAAGGTTGCATGGTAAATTGTTAGGCAAGTCGTTAATGTAGATTAGGAACAAAAGCGGGCCAAGGACAGATCTCTGCGGCACTCCAGACCTAACAGGAAGCGAGTTTAATTTGACGTTGTTAACGAAAACAAACTGAGAGTGGTTCTAACTTCTAGGCTTAATGTACTCTTGCTAATCAATTATAAATAACTCTAATTAAACAGTTATTTACATGAAACGCAAAGTCTGTTTCCCTCATTGTAAGATTTAAACATTCAGCTTCACGCTGCAAAACAAATGATCTTTTTGGCTGCACTACATGCTTTGACGTACCTCTCAAAATTTTCTTATCGCTGCGATGCCACTCATGGCGCAGAAGTGGGGAATTATGGGAAAATTGTTATTTTGGAATCAGAATCGCATCATAATAGGGCCTGCACACCTTCTGCAGGCACCTGGCTCTGTTCAGGTACCAATGTTTCAGAGGAAAATTCCTGCAAACCAAGAGAAAAATGATACCTAAAAAGAGTTTTTCTTGGGAATTTTTCGGTCCCAACGACCCATGTGCCCCCTTACAGGTGTCAAGTAAAAACCTTGGATATATATGTACACTAGCAAGAGTAGAAAAAAAAGCTTGCCGGCACAGGCAGAATATGGAGTGGCGAAGCCTGCTCCACAAGGGCACATATTTTGTGTGTCCTTAATTCTGATTATATGGCAAAAGCCTTTTTGAGTGGAGGTGTTGCAAAAAAAAAGGGGGTGTGGGCCGAAAGTAATGCCCACTCCCACAGCTCGAGACATTTTATTCTGTGATACCAGAATCACCTTCCGTTTCTCCTCCTCCAACTCTTTGCACCTCCTTCAAAAATACTGCAAAAGCCCTTGTATAAAGTGAACCTGCATATAATATGAGGTGTAATTTGGGGATAACAAACACGAAAAAAAAAGAAACGTTTTCAGCAGCATATACCGTATTTACTCGCGTAATGATCTCACTTTTTTTTTCCAAGAATATGATGCAAAGCTAGGGGTGTGATCATTACGTGAGGTAAATTTTTCGGGAAAAAGTCTCAGCGCAGAAAATGCAAGTAGCAGGTCAGAATGTTTACGATAAGTCTCATGAACATAATAAACAGAACAAATAAAAACATAATAAAAACTCCACTGACCACCGAATGACCACCGAGTGATGCAAAATGCAGTGCTTTCATTACGGAACGCGCCGGAATTACGGAATTATGGAACGCACCGGAACGAGTTTGCTGTGAGGTGAGAACAGGTCGACCAATAAGTGGCTGCTGCTGTCACAATATGAGACATCAAGACACTGCTGCCGATGCAGCTAGCCGAGTGCGTTTTTTATGTTTTTGTGATTACATTAATTGCATTTAGTGAGAGTTTCTTCCGCACCAATAATGAACTCATGCACGCATGCCAATATCGCTAATATCATCAAGTCCGCGGCAGTAACGTAGCTATGTCCGCTTTGAAAGAGGAAGAAAGTAACGTAAGCAGGACCATCGTCGTCTAGACTTGGCACACAACGACGTATGGCTGTGGCAAGTTCAGGGTGCGATCATTGCGCGGGAAATAAAGAAAGTCATATTTTGACGACGAACTTCAGGGGTGCGATCATTACGCGAGTGCAATCATTATGCGAGTAAATACGGTAATGCAAGTAAGGAAAGCTCATAGAAAGCATTTGTTTGCATTGCACTGCAGTGCACGTTAGTCATCATCCGTGTCACTAGTGATGTCTTCAGAAGTCCCTTTGTCAGAGGATTGTTCCCTTATATGTAACTGGCAGGCAAAACCATTGCCTCATTCATCACATGGCAGGGCTGCATTCCTTCAAGCTGTGACGGGTAGGACAGGCTGTGACCTGTACTTTAACGTAACGTAGGTGGGCTATCAAGTCACCTGTGAGAAAGCCGCTCATGTTGACCTTAAGGGGGCAGTTGGGTCTTTGGGGCCAAAAAACGGTCAAAAAATGTGTTTCCTCAAAAATGGCATTTTTGGCCCCCACGGCCATTTTTCTATCAGTCTGTAAATTTCCTCATCAAGAGGCACCATATTTTGTTGTTATTATGTTATAATAGCATTTTAAAGTGCACTCTACAGCTCAGTTAGCGCAGAATTCTATGGTGAAACGGCACTTTTCTTGCAATGCAAAGCTAGCATTTCATCCTCAGATATCTTGGCACCCAGAGCAGGTACAACTTTAATTATTTTTGCTTGTGATATCGAAATGTGTGGAGAATACAATGTTGGAAACAAATTTTTCAAATGGAGGCTTTGGAAAGTTATTATTGTGTTCAATTGGCACCACCTGTGAGCCATTTCTGGCAGAGCGCGGGAGAAGCGAAGTTCCCTGTGTCGTAAAACGGCCAAAAATAGCTGAATCAAAAAGGTTCTTCCGATGTTGTATTCTTTAGTCATTTGTCTGCCTAGCCACGTGGTAATTGCCATTCTGTATGGAGTGGTTATTTTGTAACTGTGACCCAAAATAATGGCAATGAATCATTAATTAACTCAAAATATAATCAACTTACAAAAAATCTATAGGCAGATTTGAAATCAGCACAAAAAACTCTATAACACGGTGCAGTTTCATTAAAATTGGTTGGCAAATAAAAAAACTAGTAAACAGTATTTTGTTCACTAGTCTAAATGAGGCTCTACTCTAGTAACCCAACCCATTATGAGAGGCAGACTCTTCTGAGAAATTAAGGAGCTTTCAGAGGGGTGCCGTCATTTTTAAAGTGACCGCGAGGATGAAATACAAGTTTAGTTTATCAAAATGACTGCCTTGTCCCGATAACAACGATTCACATTTTATCGCAAACTTCCAACAAATGATCGTGAGGTTCGTGTAAACACATGAAGCAATGGCGACTCCCCAGCCACTTTCTGGCGACTTCTGTATGACGTTGCAGACACTTTTTGGTGTGATTGGCAGCTGCCGACCCGAGCCCCTCCAAGAAACGTGACTGGGTGACTGTAGTGGGGCGTCTAGTTCCGTTTGATCGAATCACTTGATTGGTAACACACAGTTGACTATGTCTCTACTTCTGGCCCATATTACGTTAGTGTAGCACGAAATTTGAAAAGGTTTTAATATGTTTTGCATTTCTGCGGTTAAAAACGTCTTGCGTGCCTGGAGTGAAGCTGAGTGAGTTACAAAAGGCCTGGTCTTTCAGAATGGGCAAAGTTGTATTTTGTCTTCGTGGCCCCTCTAAAACTCTGCTAGGCAAGTGGGTATAAATGCTCGGCATTTATAAAGTGGTAATAAGAGGGGTATAATGAGTGGTATTTATAAAGCGGTATGAAAACTGCAAGAGGGTATGATGCTCTCTGAGGGGACTAAATTTCTGTGAGTAGCAGATGTTTTTACCCCTGACAAAATGTAGATTGTGCTTCCTTCCCATGCTTGCTTTGGACCATACATATGCAGCAATATCATATTTGCTGTTCTTACTCCTCCTCAAACTTCAATATGAAAGGGTCTTCATCAATTCTCTCGACAGGCAAGACAAGCACCGAACGTCGCTGCAACTGCCTTAAAACTGTAACTTTTAATTGTTGGCGTTTTTTTCTTTTTTTTTGTGTGTCTGGCACGTACCAAGCGCTTTGCAAAAAAAAAAAAAGGGGGGGGCAAAGTTACGAAATGTGCGTGTCCGTTTTCTTTCCAGGACGGTCGGCTGTGCCTACGGTACAAGGACTTGACGGACCACTTTGAGCAGGTGGCACGGTCGGTCATTGACCAGGAGTGCTCGCGGGAGACCTTTCCCCTCACCATGGCTGTGAATGCCTTCCGGGTGTTCCTCGATGAGTTCCGCAACCTGTACCGGTCCGAGAACAAGCCCAAGAGCAAGGTGGGCTGGGCCACAGGGATGCCTAACTGTGACACCACGGTGGGCTGCTGTGTGGCTGCTGGATTTGATAGCATATCTGTTCTAAACGTTTACCCTTTCCTTTCTTTCTTCACAGGGAAAGAAGAGGAAACGGAAGAAGAAGGCGTCTCAGCTAATTGTGAGTTCATAATCTTCTTTAATGAATGCTAAAGGATGCTAGCTGCGGTCTGTGGTACCTGGTAAATGATTTGGGGACAAAATTAAGGCAGCACTTTTCTGACAGTGCAGCCTCTTCATGCGTTTACCTTCGTGCATTCGTGCATTTGTCTGGTACTAAGCTGGGGAGAGCCCACCATTAGTGTTCTTTTCGAGGACATCACTGGGGTAAGTTTTATAGACTCTAGCGCCACAAATGTCATGTCTGTAAAAAAATGGAGACAAAAAACCGACAACCAATAGACTATACAACATTGTTCCGGCTTGATTCTCGCTGAAGCTCACAAATACTAAAAGAACATTCTATAAAGGGCAAGTGCAGAACAGAAAAAGGCTTTTGGATTTCACTAGCCCCCCCCCCCCCCCAATTCCATTCCCCCCCTTTTTTTTCCCTACTGGATGGTCACTGAAGCATACCTGAAAAATAGCAGATTTCAGCTTTTGTACTGAAGTTGAAAAATATTCTTACAGTTCTACTTAGTGTGCAGCTGGAGGTTTGAACACTAAACAAAGAAAGGCATACATCACTTTTAAAATCAGAAGCACAAGATGAGAGTGGGGTTATTCCCATATTGAAAGCTTGTATTTCGCAAGGATTCGTGCCTCCTTTATGCTCAACAAAAGAAATTTTTCCCGTCCTGTTTCCATTAGTTTGAACTTTGTCTAATTTGAAGGAAGCGTTCTTGCAGCTCCCTTCAAATGAGAATTAACGAGGTTTTACTGTACCTGGCTTCCTCTTTGCCTGTGAGGCCAAAGGTACCGATACACTGCCTTTCCTTGTGCGTGTGCGTGCAGGAGCACTGCGGTCACATGTTTGCCCTGGTGGTGATCAACATTCCGACAGCGTGCGAAGTGTGCAGCAACTCCCTGTGGCTCACCGAGAGGGGTCTCGTATGCCAAGGTGGGTGCCCATGCGGCGCTCCTTCCTTGCTGCACTGTTGCTGTTTGCGCACACTGTATCGAGCATTGTTGCAGGGGTAGAGGGGACCTTCTCATTAGCTCTGTAAATCCCATTTGATGCTGCCCTGGCATTGGGGATAATGATCTCGAGGCCTTTACGTCAACCGTTGCATGGATTAGATGGCTGGCACACTTCGTTTTTTGCACTGCTTGATGCGGACTGGTGTAATTGAGCTCGCACATTTGCTACTCTCTTTCAGGTTGCAAGCTGACTTGTCACAAAAAATGCTACCAGAAAGTCAGTTCTTCCTGCAGGGATGTCAACATACTCCAGGTAAGCACAATATTGCGTTTCGCATTTCGGATGGAACTCCTTACGCTTCCAGAGAAAGATTCCGAGCCGTTGTATTTTCCGAGTTCCAAGGTGTCGAGGCAGTCTAGAGTTTGACCAATTCACAGCTTGCCCACACGGATGTAACACGTTGATGGCCGCCCTCCTCTCCTCGTGCCCCTTGTTGCAGGGCCGCAAGGTGTTTGGCGTTCCGCTGGACCGGCTGGTGGGCGACGAGGTGCGCATCCCCGTGGTGGTGGAGCGGCTCATCACCACCATCGAGCTGAAGGGCCTCTACGTCGAGGGCATCTACCGCAAGTCTGGCATCGCCTCCCGCGTCACCCAGCTCAAGCAGGACATGGACGACGGTAAGGGGGGCAACGAAGAAAACAGCCCTCTGTCGGGTGGAGGACAGCTAAGCTGATGAGTGCTTTATTTTCACAATGCAGATCCCGAAGGGGTGGACCTGGACAGCTACCCCATCCACGTGCTGACAGCAACGCTCAAGGCATTCTTCCGGGACATGCCCGAGCCCCTCATGACCTTCGAGCTCTATGACAGCTTCCTTTTGGCCACAAGTGAGTCCCGCGCACGGACTACCCCAGGCGCATCTTTAGTGAACACAAATTACTACTGTCATTTGGCTGGGGAGGAAAAATCCACTTCTTACACGAGTGATTCTTCCTTTCCTCTGCGAAGATTTCCAAGACCCTGATGAAAGAGTGCAAGCTATCTTCATGGAGACCAAGAAGCTGCCATCGGCCCACTACGACTTATTTGAGAGGCTGGCGTTCCACCTTGCCAGGTAACCTTGGGTCCCTCTTTACCCCACACTTTACCCCAAGTTTCATGAAAGGGCATTCTAACTCAAAAGCACGTTTACTTGCAGTATTTTCATCCCCATTCCTCTGTTTTTTTGAAATGGCAGGAAATTGGGTGTTGAGGGCACATTAACCCCCTTCTCCCCGCCCTACCCTTTTTGAGCACATTTGCTCTGCTTTGTCGCTGCAATAAAATTCTGTGGCTTCCAACAGTACCGCGATGGCCGTGATTTGAGTGGGAGAAAGAGAACAACTGAACGAGACACATTGAAATCTGAATGGTTTATTTAATTAACGTACATTAATCTGCCACTGTACCTCATAGCTAGGTGGAGCTTGAACATATTAGTTCCCCTTCATCTGTTTTTTTGGTATCAGCTGTTAGCTAGAAGTTGCTTGGGATGGCGGCCAATGAACCTGTACCAAATGCAAAGAGAGTGACTTCCTCCGTTTTCCGAATTGTGTGCAAGGCATGAGGGATAGCCCATCATAACCTGCACGAGTTCGTAGCTAATCAGGCGCACTCGTCTCAGAATCAGGCAGTGATGGCTCGTCAAGTGTAAGTGTTAAACTATCAGCATGCGCATGTTGCGTCTGCAGTACACGTAAAGATAATGGGAGCGTGATTGCCTCCTTGCCTCAGAATCGAGGTGAGCTCTGCCAAAGATCGCCCGCTCGCGATTGTGCATTTGTGTAAACACCCATCCAAAGCGAATATCTATCCCAGTAGTTTTAGTGAAAGGTAGAAATTAGTTCAGTTGATGTCCTGCAGTGTCTGCTATGGAAAACCAACTGTGAACTCTTCTTCTGTTAGCAAAATTAAAGCACCGTGCAAGTTCCGCGAGACTGACTGAGTGAAGCATTGGGTCTTATTCCTCTGTTACTCTTATAGTGTGCGTGATTTGCAGCAGGTTCTTCAAAGCTTCCGTCTTTTGAGGTCAACTCTATGAAAGCCGAAGTCGGTTCTACGAGAGCCGAAGTGTGTCTGAGAACCGAATTCGGCTCTCAGCTGACCCCACTGCCACAAGAAATGTTTGCATTGGTTTGGTTTCTGCTTCCCAAAATTGCCAGTGACACTGTAAGCGTCATCCACTTGGGCAGTTACTTCTTGGAGCAGAGAGCAACATGGCCTTTGTGTGAATAAGTTATTTCCAGTACTGTCGAAACTATGTTGATGTGTAACATAGTGTGCAATATTGGGTTGCACAGTTTCGTACAGCTGGTGCTGGTGATTGTAACACTAGAAGGAATTGCCCCCCCCTAGATTTCACGTCATCCCTACCTAAAGTCACCCTTCATTCTGATTAGCCAGTGGTATGAGTCAGGCCTGGCAGAGTGGCACCTGGCCCTGAGTGAGCCTCAGTGTGTGCGTGTACCCCCGTGCGTGCAGGGTGGCCCAGCACCAGGAGTTCAACCGCATGTCGCCCGAGTCGCTGGCCATCGTCTTTGCCCCCTGCATCCTGCGGACCAACAAGCGGCTCCAGGCACAGGACACGCTCGACTGCGTCAACAAGCAGACCATGTGAGGAGGGGAAAAGGGGGAAACGGGGGAGGGAATAGGGTAAGAGGGGGGCAAGGGAACGTGGTAACCAGTTTAGGTCTATTTGCCTGTCTAAGAAAAAAAGGAAGAAAACACTCTGTTACTATTTCAGCCCCTTCATCTCATTTAAAGACGGTGCCCGGAAGTCGGTGTTTCGGGATGAAAAAAAAAAAGAAATAAAAGCAATGACTCATTGAATTTGACAAGGATGTCAAAGTGACACTGTCTGTAGAACAAAATTCGTTTTCATGGGACTCATGTAACACATTTTATTGGGATTTGTGTGTGGCATGCCACAAGGGAGCAGAGTTCAAGAGGTGCAGGATAGCACAGGAACCCGCCGCGGTGGCTCAGTGGCTAAGGCGTTGCGCTGCTGAGCACGAGGTCGCGGGTTCGATTCCCTGCCGCGGCGGCCGCTTTTCTGATGGAGGCGAAAAGCAAAAACGCCCGTGTGTACGAGATTTCGGCGCACGATAAAGATCCCCAGGTGGTCAAAATTAATCCGGAGCCCTCCACTCCGGCGCGCCTCATCGCCTGCGTTGCGTCGGCGCGTTAAAACGACACAATCAATCAGGATAGCACAGGAGGAATGTCATTGAACTGGTAAAAGCAAAGAGGTTCCACCGTACCTTATTACTTCGTAGTTTGGTTATTGTGAGCAAGGGCTTCGCTAGCATCCCACTGCTGAGCCCAACAAAAGTGTCTCAAAGCAATGTCGGCTCACATTGCTGCGACATGCTGCCTGCTTTGCGAAGCCTCCTTCAGCGTTTGATCAAATGCCGTGCATTTTTTTTTTCCATTGAGATGGATTTTGTTAGAACCACATTGTTCTGTGTACAGCTAAATCATCACAAGGGCATTAATTTCAACGTTCCTGTTGTTCTTGTAAATTCAGAGTGAGGCCGAAAAAAGCTATCTTAAAGAAACGTTTTTTTCTCTTAATTTTACTTGAAGCAACCTTTGCTAGAATCAGAAGTTCACGGCAAGGTTTGCAAAGCTCCTTTATTACAGGAGCCTTTGCAGAGTCCATTGATTTCCAAACGTTTAGTATCACACATTTGTTATGTCTTTTTCCCTTAGCTGTGTCCGGTGCATCATACAAGAACAGCTGAAGAAAGTGCAGAACACCCTGGCGGACATTGACACACTGGACACAGCAGTCAGCACTGTTGTCACTCGGCTCAGCTCCCTGCGTTCCTCAAGGGTGAGCATGGCGTCTTGAAATACCGAGCCTGGGGACATGGGCTCGACTTCCAGGGGCGGCAGAGGCCCCGTACAAGATTTCTGTGCGTGCTAAAAACATTCAGGTGGTCTGAATCAATATGTTGTCCTCACACCATGTCGCACCTTTATCGTTCAAATTAAACAGCCAAAAATGTGAACTCGTTTTTTTCCCCCCCAGAGTGCTACCGCAATCCACCAGCGCTGGCAGCTTTATAAGAGGCGACAGAGGAAGTTGGGGGGAGGGGGAAGTAGTCTTGAAACGCATCACAGAAATCATTCAGTAAAGTTCCAGGCGAAGCTCCTCACTCAGTTGTAGTATTTTCAGCTGATGGCTGTTACCAGTTTGGTAACTAATCGAGAATCTATTGCCACAATTGTGTTCAAGTCTGTGTCACTTAGCGGGTACACTGGGAGCATCAGAGCATCTGTTTGAAACCGGAGGATAAAGCGCGTGCGTGCAAGCAGCATTGTCAGTGACATCTTGTGGGGCCTGAAAGAGGCCCAATGTTGAGTTTGGTGTTTACCCCCCTGGGAATGGACGATAATCTGTGGGCAGTGCCTCATGAATGAAAAGAGCCGCGTCGACAAAACTTCATTGGCCAAAAAACCGAAGCTTGTCCTGCATTTGGTACTCACACCGAAGAACATCATTTCACGGCATGCAAAGCTTCCAGGGGCCATCAGACTGTGTTTTCCCTGCTGTGATCACCATCGCTACGTAGTTGTTATATTCCTTATAATTGAGTGTACACTCTATAAAAGAGTTTGAGAGAGAGTTCTTGTTAAAAACAAGCATGAGGCTGTCGTAATTAGAAAGGTAGCACTCATCTTCTCGAGCCCTCTCAGGGAATAGGCCTTAGAGGAGGAGTGTTGTTGTGCGGAAATGAGTGGAGGATGACGGTGCCTGTGGTGGTGTGGTTTGCAGCTGTCGCTGGCCCTGGAGCCCAACGGCAGCCAGCTTCCGCCGCCCATCAGCTGCAGGGATGAGGAGGAGGAAGAGGCTCTGCTCACCCAGCAGATCGAGAGCCTGGAGAAGGAAAAGTGCGTGTGCCTCTCTCTTTGTCACGTAGCCTGCTACTGAATTTCAGCTTGGCAAAGTTTGCAGTGCTGCGTGATGTTCATTTTATCCCTGTCTGAGGTAAACTGTACTATTTCCAACGTCTTTTTGTTTGCTGATAATTTTTTGATTGTTTATTCAGCTGTGCATTTTCTCTTTCGTACTAAGCTAAATCCATTCAGAAAAAGGGAGTGCAGAATGTGTACAAGAAGGCTTTATTTCTCTCTTCTTCTTCTTCTGCGTTTTTTTTTAGGAGTTTTGTTAGAAGAAAGTGATGTGCATTTGTCATGCATGCGAATTGCGGAGTGTGTCCTCCGTGTCTTCGATGGTGCTAAGGTGTTTGAATAATTTTCAGCAGTATTTCGCTGTCTTGTGTTTGCTCATGCTGCATGTCTAGTTGATTCCCTCACTTACAGAATCCGCCTTAGTGATAGCTCAGTGGCAAATGCATTGTGCTTCTGGCCACGAGAGACGAATCTTATGGAGGTAAAAAACGAAGGCCCATTTGTGTGAAATCTCCGCCCAAGTTCAAGACTGCCAGGTGGCCTGAATAAACATGTAGCCCAGGCATAGTAGCTTTGGTGCATTACACCCCATTTGGAATTTTTGAAACCGTCAGATGACCACACGTACAATGTGATGCACCTGTCAAAAGACGTGTGTGCCTGCCAAGATGTTTTCTCCATCATGCAACAAAACAGCCAGTCTGGAAACATGCTGGAGTTGAAGAACAGGAAGCCTACGCACTTAGTATTAGGTGTTAAGAATGATGACCAGAGCTAGGGGGTGTGTGCATGTAAATAAAAAAAAAAGGTTGCTGTTCTGCCTTCAACCATGAGGGATATCTCGCCACTTCCTTCTAATATTTTCGCCATGAAGTTTTATTTAGTTTGTCAATAGAGCACACATTGTAGCCAAGGTGTGGATTTAAGTGCTTTAGACTGCAAATATGGATTTGAAATTGTGATGTGCTGCTTTTGAGGTACATTTCCATTAACAAGAGTTTCACATGCTTGTTTGTATGTGGTCTTGTGTGTGTGTGTGTGTGTGCAGGGCACTGCTGACCACGGTGCTTCCGACATTGGCCCTGAGCGGCTCGGATGACGATTTGCTTAGCACGGACATGGACAGTGCTGCAGGAAGCCTGGATGATGTGCGGCCCTACGACGATGCCAGTGCGTGTGAGTTTCTCAAGGGGGCGATTTTCGTGTGCTGCTAAGGCCCCCGGCCACTTGCTTTGTGATGCCTGACAACTTGCGCAGCTCTAGTTGTGTGCGTCGGAAAAGGACTGGAGTTAGAGCTACTGCAAAGCATAGCTGACATTGCAACTAGTGGGTGTTCTGTATCCTGCATGGTGTTTCTTTCTAAGCCACTTGATTGCTCTAGAAGACTGCCTTCTTTGTTGAAATGAGTGGCATTGCGTACTGTTCATAGCAAACCGAATGGTGACCAAGTGCCATTTGGTATGATGGACTAATTACATATACTTTTCCGTACTTGCAATGCGAGTGCAATTTGAGTGCACTCTTTAATGAAAAGGAATTCTGCAAGAAATTGTCAATGCAACGGTGGTATTTTGTTTCTTGCATTGCTTGGAGAGTCCAGTTTTCTGCTGTACTATATTAGCATTGCCCCTAACGGCGTTGGCCCCGTCCCCTTTTCGTTCTCTGCAGGTGCAATGGCCCAAGCAGACCAGCGGCACCACCCCAAGACGCGGGTGTCAACACCGCTGCGGCGACTGCAGCCGCCGCGTTACCCACCTGGCACAGGCGGCACCGGCCCGGGCCTCTCTGCTTCGGCCTCCGACACCAGCGTAGTCTCGCTCTACAAACCCACCGAAGTCGATGACGAGGCCATCATGGTGTGACCGTGGGATGGTCGGGCTGACAGGAGCCTCGACGAACTGTCTGTCGTGTACACCCACTGTGGCCATTTCTTCCCCCCCCCCCCCCCCTTTTTTTGTGTGTGTTGCAGGGACGGCTAGTGGTTATTTCTGCCTCCAGCAGCAAGCATCGCCCCCTCTTAGTAGGAACAAGGTTGGACCAGAAAGGTTTGGCGATTGTTGCAGCCACTGAGGGGTGGTAAGACAGTGTGGGAGGTTGCCACCTACTGTATTGGTGAGGTGGCACTTTGGGACCCGCGTTGAGTGGCCCACTTCAAAGTTATTATTTTTTTAGGTGCATTCGCAGACTTGCACATGTGTGTGCGGGGGGCGGGGTTTCCCAGCGGCACTTTTTGTTCTGAGTGTGCGGCAAGCACATTTTGCTGAAGTGACTGTGGTTGCTTGGCGTCTTCTGTGACAGCGGCTTCAGAAGCGCTGTTGCGAGAGCTGGGGTGGGCTTGTCGGGAGGGAAATGAGTCCTGATGTGGGTGGGGCTGACGTGCCTACTGTCCGAGCGAGTTGCAGCCCTGCTAGCTCGATATTCAGCCTGCATGAACAAGTTTGTGTTTTGTGTCTGCTGCAGGGCGTGAGAGGTAGTGGCATGCCGAAACTGCTGAGAGGCAGAAAACGAAGAGGCACGAGGTTTTGTGCAACTTAATTTTCGGTCCAAGATGTCGGTGTGACGATCTTATTTTGTCGGATTGATGATCACGCATTCTGTGAAGCTTATCGCCATTTTGTAAATTGTGCCCTCTCGTTTGTTTTACCAAGTATGCATTTTTTTAGAGCTTACGTCAGCCCAAAAGGGACTTCCACATTCTTCATTCCTTTTTTTCCCCCTTTTTTTTTTTACTATTTGTGACGACATGTTCGTCATTTGAGAGCCAGCCGATTCTAATGCTCCTTTCCTTTATCGTTGATGTTGTGAACTTTTGTATCAACTCTAATCCTGTTTTAGAAATTCTCCTTGTCTTTTTGTTTTCAGTAGGAGTAGTGTGCAGGAGCGTCTCCATAAACGTTGTTTTACTGCTAATAGGTATGCGTTCGCATTACATCGGTGGTCTCCTGTTGGAAATCTCAGTTGCACAGAAGTAATGCTCCCTGTCTCTTCATCCTTGTTTTGGCATCCCCTTGGCATTAACATTCATCAAACAGCTACTTTACCCATTTAGCCTTTAGAAGACTGTTTAGCTTCAGGATGCTTGGCCAGATTTACGTTTGCACCGGGAATCTGAAAAGAGAGAGAGAGAGAGAGGCATCCGTTCTTAAAAAATTTCTTCTTAACAATGCCAGTAAGGCCCTCGGTGTGACGAAATAACTGTCTAGCTAATGCAGCCAATGTGTCAGTAGACTGTAGGAACGGTAGGTGTGTGTGCCCTCGTTTCTGCTCGTTGTACTGGCTGCTCAAGAGGACAAGTCTTCCCACTGTAGCGTGTTGTACCGAGGGGTTGCTTTGCTGGCTAGCGGCCTGGCAACAAGCCACCTTATTGTAGCCAACGCAGACCGCCCACTGCTTTTGCATTGCTGTCATATCCCGAGCGCTGGTGTGTGCTTCTTGTGTTGCGGGTCCATGACGCGCACGAGTTGGTGTTTCATTTCTGGGCTTGCGTCGCAAAGTATTACATTCTGTGACTGCCACCGATACCTTCCCCTCTTTCCTTATGCCCGAACACGCGTGGAACAAACCGGCCTCACACACAACGTTTCATCTAGTCAGTGACACCAACATGAAACAAGGTGGTGACAGACAAGTTTCAGTATGATGCCCGGCCGCCTGAAATCGGTGTTCTCTCTGATTGGTCCACCAACATTGTATTTTTCTTACGCATATACACTGTTTTTTAAACACTTTTATCGTTTGATGCTTTTAAACTCTTGCATTGCCCTCCTCTTTTTTTCTTTGCCTGCTGGTGGCGGGTTTTCTCCTTGCAGCGATGCCGACTGCAAGGAGGGGAGGAGTTTTCACTGCCCGTTGTTCATTCTCACTTCTTTATTGTGCATTGCAAAAACCGTACGATGGCCTTGCTGTGGTTTTCTTCCATTTACCTGTTGTGCTTGTCGTCCACGTTTTATCTGCTTGGGAGAGAAGGCGGAGCTGTCCGCATTGCCAAGAATGCTTCCCCCTTCTTCTCCGGAAAGTATTTCTGCGATGTCCATTCCAAAAAGGTGTTCGTCCAGTTATTATCCATCTGCTGCGGCTGTGTTCCCTCCCTTCTATGTGGCCATTGCTTCGCACACGTATCACTGTTACTGATCACAAGTTGCCGATACCCCTGTGAAAGATGCCAAACATGCAACGGAACTCCATCGTCGGGCTGTGACCGACTCTTCTTGGAGTTACAAAAGCACATTCTGAAAGCAGGAGGGGGTCACGCACATCTTTTAAATATTCCCCCCTCCCCCCCCAACCCTATTTTTTTTTGTGCCTTAAAAACGGCATTCATGCAACTGCTTATCTTCTCTTGTTTGAGTATTTAACTACGTTCATGTACTCACAGGTGTCAAACGGCGCATTCTACTCGGCCGCACTGGGGCGGTTTCTCTGCTACACTTGTGGCAACCGTGCACTGTTACATTGCACCGCTGTATTGCAGCCTGGTAGCGGGCATGCGCCCAGTTGCGTCCGGTCGAACCTGCCGAAAGTGTCAAAAAACAAAAAAAAAAAAAGTGGAGAAATGACTACTCTATTTATGCCAGTGTTGTCTGTTCAATGTTGGGTGTGCGAGTGCTGTGGCTTGTACAGATCGAAGTGCCTTGATCTATTCCATTGCCCCCACCATTTGTTTTATGCCCTTCCCACCCCCTCTTTGTTTTTTATTCCCCCCCCCCCCCCCCCCTTCCTTTCATACAGAGAGGAGGCGTTTTTCTTCTCTGTGCTTCACGTGGCACTGTGACTTTGTGCAATTGGCATAATGTGCGGCCAGATTTTTGAGACCAAGTGGGTGCAAGGCGGGCAGTTGCATTACACACATTGTTGGAGTTATTCTGCTGGCTTACTCATGGTGTTGTACATTAAAGTGTGACCTTGTAAATTTATTACGCTCAAGATTTTTGTACAAGAGAAATTTCCTGTGAGTGTTTTTATTCTTATTTCTGAAAATTAAACATAAAAAAAGAAGCTGCGTTGTCACTGCTTTAACCAGAGCTTGAGCACTTGTGTGTTAGGTGTAATTTGTAGTTTTTATTATAGTCTCAATATTCTAATTACGCGTTACCTAGGTAATCTGTGCATAAGCCTGTTCCATAGCCCAGGAGGGGTTTGAATTAAATGCGCAGTAAGTTTGGACAGTTACATGCAGTAAAGCTAAAAAAAAAAAAGCACTCATTCGTAATACTTGCCGGGGTGCCTCAGTGGCTAAAGTATTGCGTGGCCGAGCACGAGTACACAAGTTCGATGCCGGCCATAGTGGCTGTTTTTCCGATGGAGGTGAAAAAAATTGAGAACCATTCTACCAGTGATTGTGGAGGCAGCGCAAAAGCCCTATATTGGGCACATGCGTCCAACATCAGCAAGCAGGGGCAGCCGGGCGATTTGGAAGAAAAAGAAAATGGGAGAGAAAAAGAAGAGCAGTTGACGCCAGGCGAGCCACTCTGCATGCCCGAAGTACCTTGGTGTTGCCTAGCTACTTTCTTGCTGGCGTAGCATTCTTTCACGCAAGAGGCTTCAGAGTCATGACTTTAGAGTTGCATTTTTTTTTTTTAAATCAAAAGCAGGACATCTGGTGCTCTCGCACTATATACAAAAGTGCCAGTATGCACAGAATTCAGTGTGTGTTGAAGATTCCCTTGTGCTCTAAATTAATCCATAACCCTTCATTGCACAAGCGCAATAATCTAACCCTTTCGCTGTCACTGGCGTACTGGTACGTTTTCACATTTCTCCTCCGCAGTGTCACTGACGTACCGGTACGTTTTCCGTTGTGCGTTAAAAAATTCGCACCATAGCGCAAAGCTCGCCTGGACGATTCGCGCCATCTGTCAAATATTTCTAGTAGCTTGTATTTTCACTCGCAAGCTCTCTTAAACAATATATTGAAGAGTACAGAGCAACCAAGCCCACTCTTCGTTGCTAGGGGGCTACCTCTCGTGGCCTTTGTTGCTTGGAGCATGGTCGCCCCGCGTGCCGTACTCTCGGGATGAGTGACCATGCGGCACGCGGTTGTTGCGGCACGCAGGTGCAAGGGTTGTAGTGCCATCTGCAGCGGGTTTCTGTTTTTTTTGTTGTTCTGTTCCTGCATCTGCTACGGCGCGCCAGGTTAGCCCAACGTGCCGTTGCCTCTCCAAAAGACCGAAACATGACTCAATCGCGGCTTTCGCTCGCTCGCCGCACCTTCACTTGCCGCTGTCAGCAACAAATGAGGTTGTTGTATCAATGTTGTATATACCTTTTTATCTCTATCAGGCATCATGATTTCGCACCGAGTCATTTCTGTGCGTTGTGCGGGCTGCTGAAAGTGCTCCCTCCATGAGTGCGGTTACTTTCAAATGGCTGACCGTGCGGTACCTTCGGCTGCGGACCGGAGCGATGGTTCTTCCGATTCCAATCCGAATGCAAGCCGAGCTCGGATTTACAGTCTGAGAGTTTCTCATCCGAGGAAAGGGCGCAATTTCCACAGTGTCAGATTCTGATGTTGAAACGGTGGTGTCGTTGACCTAGAAGCGTGCACGGCAAACTGAAAATATCTAGAAGAAAGGCTGTTTCTCACCTACGCTCTTAACTTTCGACGCATTGCGTTCCGGACGCAGTCATAATCAAATAACTCGCTATGCTCCTTCCCTGATATTCTGGAAACCGAGCCGACACTGGCGGTGCGTCATGGCCAGAAACACCCGACAGTGAAATGGTCAAGTTGTAGGCGGAGAGTTTTCATGTTTCTGGGGGTGCTCGGCCCCTCCGAGTTGCAGCCCATAATGATTATGAGAATAAAATGCACCAATCATCATCATGTATATATGCATACATACATACATGCATACATACATACATGCATACATACGTGCTTCGATGCGCTTCTGGTGCGCTAGTCATCCTATGGTAAGGATTCAAAGGAATAAATGGATAGTATGAAAATAAGCCATCCACGTCTGCGCCAATTCAATGACGCAGTAAGCATTTAGCCCCAATAAAAGTTTAAGTGAAAAGGTAGAGGCTCGCTTCAATTAAAAAATGTGAAGAAAAGTCAAGTTAATATTAGCACTTTGGGGAGTAGGGGGGGAGGAAGGATCAGAATCGCCGGGGCAGGGGGCAGCGGCCCCTTGGGAAACACTGGAGGGGGCTTGGGCCCCCGAGCCTCGCCGTAGTCTTTGCCTGTTGCTTAAAGGGGCCATGCAGACAAAACACAAGTTTAGTTCATTCGAAGGATTACCTCGTTAGAATCATACTGACACCACTTTTAACGTACACTTCGCTCAAATAAGCTACATAATTAGTCAAAAAGGGAATGGCCTTGCGGCCCACTAGTTCAACAGAACCTATGATGTTGTGTGCCCAGCTGTGTGATTGGCTGAGGCCGGCAAAAGCAAACGCAAATTAGGCACGGCTTATAAGCTTGCCGAATGAGCTACGAGCTATTTGCGCGTAAATGTAATGCATATTCATTTTACAGCAGCAAGAATAGTGTGGTAAACAATAAAAGTTATGAAAATACACGTAAGCATAGAAGTGCTGATACGCATTGCTGTTGGTACTGAGCGCAGTATGCTTGTTTTAGCTGCACAGCACTCCGCCGCCTTGGAGTTTGTCTTACACGACACCGTTGTCTTACGTGACCCTGTTTGTTGAGCATACCCCATGTTTCACGAAACGATAACTTTAAACAGTAATAAAAACAAGCCAAATGCAAACATGGTAAAAAAATTAGCAGTGGCTTAGCTCGGCTATGCCAGGATATATGTAGTGCGAGCTAAGGTTCAGCTGGTCATTCTTAGCTTTCCTGGTTGTCTAGGATTAGCTTGATTATTATGCTTACTGCTGCTTCAATGACACGCACGGTATACGCACTATGTGACGTATATTTATCAAGCGGCTCCGGCGCAGCGTCAACAATCGCCCCAGAGCTAAGCTGGTTCCACAGGCGCACGCCGGCGTTGCTGCTACGCACGAGCCATCGGTTCCACACCCTACCACCCTTCACATGATCATAAAATGGACCGGGCCGCCACGTGCGAAACGGAGGTCAATGAAGACGCTGGGCGCGTGGGGTGTGTGAGAGATGCCGGGCAGTGAGCAACGTTCTGTGCGTTGTGCGACTTCACTGCTCCTCACGCATGCGCAGTACGGCTCTCCAGGAGCCACGCAAAACTGCTCAACCTCGGCCAGTGTAGCTCATGCTACAAAAACAAAGCAACGGCGTACAACAGCAAGCAAGGCTACAGAGCCGAATGATGCAGTGGAAGTTCGTTCGAATACGTGCACTTAGACTTCATTGCTGATGTCCCGAAAACACACGATTTGGCGGGAGAATCAAAATTTTAACAACATAAATTGATTGATTTCGCAGTGAATACGGCATCATTCGCTGCTGGACAAGTGCTGGGGGCACTATAAAACACGAAATATTTCGAATAAAACAAACTTGTATTTTGTCTGCATGGCCCCTTTAAGTAAAGGTTCTGCCAAATTCGAGGTTCTGACGAATGACGAGATTTGGGAGGCCTTAATTCTGTGACCTCCACAATCTCGTACCACAGGTATGCTTGTGAGATAAAGGGTATTTGAGGGAAAGAATCGAGGACGGAAAATGAGCAGGCGGCGAGATGGGGGTGGGGGCGACAGTAAAGAGATGGAACAGAGCACAGTCGATTTGTCTGTTTCCCTCTGAGCTGTGGCCAAGCGGAATCCCCTAAAATAATTTTTGGCCGTCGCTTTTTTGACAGGAGAGCTCTTGGTGTTCATTTGTACATTCCGCGCTTATCCATGCTTCCTCCATCGTCGACGGTACTAACCGCGTGCACAGCTTCTTCGTAACTAACGAGATTTGTACGATTTGTACATAAATGTAGCGCTAATCAGAAGTGCAAATTAGCATTGAAGACTCCCTGCGGTCCCTCTCCGAAAAGTTGAGCACGAACTTTGTAAACTGCTCGGTAAAAATATTGTTCGACACTTCAATATTGATAACATTTTATAAAACAAGATTACGGCTGTTATTTTTATTAGTCTGCCAATTTTAGTGCATTCTTTAAAGTAAACAGGCAACTATGGGCACACTTTTGTTTTTGTTGTCAAGCGTTTGTTTTGTTAGCGTTTTGCTATGTTTATTTTTCAGTTTGCGCGAAGCGCACAGAAATGCGATCAGGTGGTAAACAGCGATATGCTAAGGTTTCGGGGAAAGGAGCACCATTTAGGAGGATCTTCTGCGTTTGGTAAACTGCGACTATTTTACACCCGATGTTCATTTTGAGAGATCTGTGACAAGGGAAGCTGATAGCCGTGCGAATTTTCCTCGTTAAGACGTTCGCTGAGCTGCAGCCTACTTTGCTATTCATACCGATACCGCTTTAATCGATAAATTTGTTTCTGTTTTGATCTTCGGCCGTCTGCTGAGAAGTGACCGTAGACTGTGTCAACGAAAATTAACTGTCAGAAAAATTCACAGCCAGGTGACGAGCAATGAATCTTCCGAAGCAAGCTCGTATGAGGTAAAGAGAGAGATGGCTGTCAATGAACCGGCTTATCACGCTCTGAGGAACATCCGATGCAAGTTTGTCCTCCCAAATATTTTCTTTTGATTCATTAAATGAGTTACGATGTTTTACGTTATTTTCAACAGGTGGGCAGTGCATGCTTTGCTAAAACATGTATTGATATGGGGAATAACTGAGACGGACGGCTACGTGAGCTGCCTTTCGTTTCCTGTTAACGAGACCGCTTCCCCATCCATTTTCTCCAACTCAAACATCAAAGAAAAATAACAGAGTAGGGCAATGTCTTTGGAAGACCTGGTCCCGGTAGCTTGGCCGTCAAAGCTTTGCGTTGGAATCGCGCGTCGTACAAAACATTGGAGGTCCGTGGATTACAGATGCTCGTCGTGGTGTTGCATAAGACGTTTATTTATGCATGAAAATTCTAGTGTATGACGTACACACGTTGCTTGCGCGCGGCGTAGCCGTGTCTTAATGCCTGCCTCTTCGTCTGCTTTCAGATGAGCTGCTATAGCGACAACCTCCATCAACCCGCTGGTTGATCAGCGTCCAGGGCGGTCCACCGTGCAGCCATGGTGACTGCCAACGAGGCTGTGCGCATCCACTTCTACACGCCCCGCGATCCCTTGGCTATTCCCAGCAACAGTGGGGTGCACATCGCTGAAGACTTGTGTGTTCAGGCAGCTGAAGCATGTGGAATCTGTCCCATAACGTGCCAGCTCTTCGGCCTGTACTGCTCAGACCAGGACATTTGGTTTGCACCGTCTGCCGTTGTCAAAGACAAAGACAAGACTGTGAATGTGCACTTTCGGCTGCGTTTCAAGCCCCCCAACTTGGACAAAATCAAGGCAAAGCACTTCTTCATACCTTAAATGAAGTGCTCTCTTCCACTCTAGATGGATACGGAGCAAATGTTTGTGAATTTGTATGCTGGTGCAGGAGTGTAAAGTCAGCAGGGACCGCACTGTTGAACGATAGTTGTTTTGTTAGACCTTTCGAGAATTAATCAATACTGTCATATCATCAAGTGCATATTATGCTGAAAAAAATGTGTTAATGAGACGTAGTTGATGAAAGGTAAAGAACTTGACGAGAGTAGCGCTGTGAGCGGGCTGGTATCCCATCACGTGAGCATGATTGCACAAACTAAAGGTGTGAACATGAGAGAAACAGGCACTCACATACATTTATCGTAGTGTCTAGAGTTACGTCGGACACAACCCAAAATCGAAAACTAAAGTTACGTCTGAGGGAACTTCAAGCCAGTTACGTCCGACATAACCCAAAGTTGAAAACTAAAGTTACATCCGACAAAACTTTAAACCAGCCTTCAGAGTTACGTCTGACGGAACCCAGAATTGAAAGCTAAAGTTACGTCCGGCGGAACTTTAAGCCAGTGTCTTGACTTATCCCGGCTTAACCTGGAAATGATAGAAGTTACGTCCGACGTAAGTGAAAATTAAAGAAAGGTACGTCAGACATTCGCTGACCTCGAAAATCTTACGGTACGTTGGAATGAAGTCCTGTTTCCGATTAAAGGACTTTACGTCAGACGTACCCAATGCCCAGAGGCTAAAGAAAGGCATGGTGGACTTAGCTGGCGGATGACTGTACAGGCCCGTTGGATGCGCCCGCAGGTGCTATGTGGTTCCCTCTGGAAATGCAAATCCAGTGCCACGGAGGAAGAGCCCCCCGTGTGATCTCATGCGATTTACATCGGACGAGATTACCGCTGGGATATTGGTTGCTCGAGTGTTAGACTTGTTAGACACGATCCACTCTGGCTTCGTGGCGACAAGGTACCGCCTCACGCTCACGAACAGAAGTCCTAGGTTTGGATCCCCCAGCCCCAGAACTTTCTTTCCTCGCCTTTTTGTTTTTGAGACAATGACTATTGCTATGCATTTCCGCATCATGTTTAGAACATGGACGGCAGGGGTACGTGTTGCGCTGCTTTCATTACACGAAGCACTGCAACGATCACTCGATTTTTGGAAGCTGATGTGGAGCGGTACCATCTAGCTTACGGTCCACACAGCGTAAAAAAACATGGTTTCAATTTCAGGAACTTGGGACAGGCTCACCATAAACTCGTTACGAAAGAGGAACAAAAGTTAAATTTGATACAGTGCACACTGAGTAAACGTTTCACAGTTGTGGGTTGTCGATGAAGCACTGTTTCGGCTGGTCAAGGAAGGACAGACTTGATTAAAGCAACACAGGTGTAGATCACAAGCTACAGATGGGTCCTCTTTTTTTCGCGCCGCGTGCGGGGGAAAACTTACGAGTTGCGGCTGTCATCTAGGAATTCATCTTACAAAAATGATAGAAAAATGCAGAGCAATGGTCATTGTCTCAAAAAAAAAAAGGAAAGAAAAATGGAAAGGAAACCAGGGGGATTTGACCCTAGGACTTGTGTTCACGAGCGCGAGGTGGTTCCTTGCCGCCACAAAGCCAAGCGGGATCGCACCAACAGACGCCCAACAAGACGAACAATCGAGTGACCAAGGCAACCACATAGCACAACCTTAGGATACACCTGCACTGTCAGTCCGCCGTACCTTTCTTTAGCCTCTGGGCATTGAGTATGTCCGACGTGAAGTCCCTAAAACGGAGGAGGGACTTCATATTGACGTACCGTAAGATTTTCGGTGTCGGTGTACGTGCGGCGTACCTTAATTTTCATTATCGTTGGACGTAACTTCGATATTATTTGCAGGTTCCGTCGGACGTAACTCTAGACACTGGCTTAAAGTCCCGTCGCACGTAACTTTAGTTTTCAATTCTGGGTTCCGTCAGGCGTAACCTTAGACACAGCGTACATTTATTGCTGCATAGATATCATAATAACGGGCACAGCGTGAGATTGCGCCCATATTTCGGATTTTCTACTAGCTAGGAAGCCGCATCAAATCTGCTTGGACCGAGACTTAGATGTCCACACAGACGCAGAAGCAAAATGCACACCGCAAATCCTTCTTAAAGAGCTGCCAGCATTAGCAGAAAAAAAAAAAAAATGTGTGAAAAAACTGTGGGCTCCCTTGCGAAGGTCATTTAAAAAAACTGTCAGTTGCCATAAATGAGGTAAATTGTGTGGCTACCTGGCATCGCTTGTCATGTAAGGCAAAAATCGAGGAGTAAGCATCAGTGGCCGATCCAAAGTAAGGGTGGTTCGTTGTCCCTCCCTCCTGGCTACGCTCGGAGGCATGCGCCCGTCCTTTGAGGGGATGACAATCCCTCTTTCTGGCTGCCTGACCCCCTGCAACAGTTTGCAACCTGATACTATGAGGTGTGGGAGGATAGAATGGAGGAGCCAGAATACAGGCACCGCCTTTCCCCTTCCCATTAGCCCGTAGAAGGCCTCCTACGCTGCTTGTGCGTGTCATTGAGTTTATAGTGACCCTGTTTTCTTCCTTCCGTTCCTCCTGACCACCCACCCTCTTGGGAGCCAGGAGGACGATGCAGTGCTCGACTACCTGTACCACCAGATGCGGCAGGACTTTGTGTGTGGCCGTGTGCCCGAGCTGCATCAGAGCAAAGTGCAAAGCCGCACCCTGGGCCTGGTCATCACGGACGTGGTGAGGCACCTCATCGAGCTGGGACAGAGCCCCCAGCAGGCCAGCTTCAGCTTCAGGTCTGCCTCTTCACCCGCTCCTGCTCTTGCTTCGCGCTAGACAGGGGGGAAGAGACAGTGCGGTCCCCTTTTTACACTAAGGACGCAAGGAGTGCTTCAGCCTCGACCTAAAGGGGCAGTTGGGCTACCAGTGACGTTCTTGCCAGCATTGTTGTTGTCCAGCTGTAATGTTAAGTCAGAAACACCGCCAAGAATGGTGCCAGTTACAGCTGCCTTTTCTAGTGGTATGTATATAAATTTGGCAGTATAAAATCTTCACCACGTAGAAACATTGGTCGGTAACAGCGAGGTCGTTAGCATTTACAGTGGACTGCCGTTAAGACGAACTCGGTTAAACCAAATTCTCGGATATGCCGAACAATGTGGGTACCTTTTGTTTGGTTTTGCACAAAATCGGTGCAAAAAAAAAAAAAAATCGCTTAAGACGAACTTTTACAGTGACCTCCACCACTGACACTTGGCGGGGCATTCACATGACCAAAGGGAAAGCAAAGAAAAAAAGAAAATGTGGCAACAGCACGAAGCAAATCTGCGGCTCCGCGCCACAGAACGAGAGAAGGGAGAAAGAAAGACTCGCGGATAAATCTGTCATTTCCTCCACCCCTCATCCATGGAGCCAGTGGTAACGCAAAAAAAAAGCCAGGAGTGCCGCGGCCAATCGCGTGCACATCGGTCTTGCAAAAAAAAAGGAAAAATGAAAAAAAGAGGAGAGGAAAGAAAAAAGTAAAAAGAACATGATGACAGAGGCTCTTCTGTTTGAAAACAGCAAATATCATGACCGATGCCGCCTCTCAGCGGGAGCATGTGAGCTCGTATCTCCGTCACTTACTACGCCACCCTCACCACAGCTGTCAGCCTTAAAGTCAGCAAGTCAACTCTTTGTGTTTCCTTTGCAAGGAGAGCTACCTGTCATGTCTAGCAAGCCAGGCACTCAGCAAAAGCCTATCGCACATTCACAGAAAGCCAGTGTTCTGATAAGACGAAGTTTGCATGGTCCCATCAAGTTCGTCTTAAAGGGAGTCTACTGAATTTGCATGTAGCCCGCTATGACAAGTCTCACAGCACAGGCATAGCTTTGGAGCCTGAAACCCCAATCTGATCTGGTTGGTAACAGCAAAATGAACTTGGTTACACAACTCAAACGTTTTGTAGTTCGAGGTGATGTCTTATTTCATAGTTTCAGTGAACTGCCTCTTCAGTAGCATCATGCTGTAGTAAATATGAAACAGAGGTAGTCTGTGCATTATAGAAATGAAGTGGTGGATCGATTCTGTTTTTGGCACGCCAGCTGAACGGCTTGCGTTGAACGGCCAAACAGAAACCTTGCATTTCAGGCTGAGTAGTATTTGTGACCCTGTTGACGTTGCCAGGGTTCCGAATAGAGCACGCTTCTGATCCTGCTATGTGCCGGTCTGTCACCGCTCAATGGCTTTTCACCCTGACACCCTTCTCAATGCAGTGACTACATGCCTCCGGTTCTAGTTGGACCATGGAAGATGCGGGTCCTCAAAACGCGCATGACCACTGCCCTCAATGAGTGCTGGCAGAACAGTCGTCAAAATGCTCACCGTGTAAAGGCGAGTGTCCTATTTGTTTTCTGAATCACTTTATAATGTGCTGGACCATTTCTAGTGGGAGATGCTCGTTATGGTTTTATGCAGTACCGAGACATAAAGATTTGAGAAAGATTAAATCGTAATGTTATAGTACATCAAGCAACCGCAACTACAGTAGAATCTCTGTAAACGAAAACTTGCTTAAACTCAATTCTTTTTAAAACAGAACAACTGTCTTTTTCTGAGTTTTTAGGTCTTGTTCTTGCAGCACAAAAGTAGTACTGTTGAACAGGACATCTTCCACGCAAATGAAAGGGCCAAGCCTGTTGTGAGCATTTCACAGGCGGCGTTTGAATCTTTTTCTTAACAAGAAGAATGTTCGAGACAACATACGGGGGTGGAAGTGCTGCGGCATTTGCACTACGTTGCGCCAATCCACTTCTCCTGCGCCATCCTGCTCCAAAAGGCAATATTGCGCCAAAACCACTCCAAAGCGGCGCCGAAAGATGTGGGGCAACTGTAAGGTGACGTTAAATGCCAGTCGCTTTGAGCAGGGATCAGTAAAGACTCATTCGTTCAGCTTTCATTCACTACGTGGCGTGCTCTGGCGAACTCTCTAAAGTGACGAATGAGGAGGCCTGTGGAGGCAGACGAATATGTGACGTCAACACAATGTCACCGGATGGTCTGGCTTGGCAGTGCATCCACCCGTGCGAAGCGGCTAGCAGAGGGCCACGCGGAGAAGGCGAGGCGGCTCTCGAGGGGCACACATCGAGGCACCCTAGCTCTCAATCGCTCAAGTGCCCCCAAACACCAAGGCGCGCTTCTCCAGCACCCGCTCACGTGTTGACCACGCCACCTCAAAAAAGCCGCCCTTGCACCTGGTACAAAAAACGGCGGTGACCGCAGTTCCAAAAACAGATTCCATTCCCCGTGGAGGTCCGCCGCCGTCGGGCGAAAACATGCGGAGGCATTTCCTTTCTTGGAGCATCCGTGGGTGTTATCAGCCTAAGGGCAGAGCCTAAAACTGGTCACTTGACCGGGCTCCATGGGCCAGAAAGACGGGATTTCTCTGTCTTGTGAATCCCGCTTTAAGGACTATAGCTGCATTTCAGGGCCAAGTTTGCGCATCACCTCGAGGTGCGCATCACCCCAAGGTGACTCCCAAGTCCCGTGAAAACACGCCAAGGGACTTTGAGCTCCGAGCCACACAGCGTGCTACTCCGTGATGCATGCATCGGTGTCAACCGTCATTGCAATCTTTCCGCTTAGTGTAAAAAGCAAAAAGTAAAATAGTTTTATTGTTCAGTCTGACCCTCGCTATTTTATCTTATTGCGGCTGCTGTTGCCTTTCCAAACGTTAGATGCACCACGTCGCTGTGTCGAACAGGATGAGATAACAGCCGATGCCCTGGCACAAGCAACAGGGGAGGTTCTGTTGTTAGCAGATATCTGCAAGTAATCAGCTCAGTAGGTGTGTCTTGTCCAGCGCATCCTTGTCAGCAACAATATACAGCCGTTGTGCCTTCACACAAGTGCGTCGATGCGCCATTGCTGCAGCGGCTGCAGCAGACGGAGGAGAAAGCCGCTTCCTCGGCATCTTGGGATTGCATGCCGGCGCTCCATCGACTCTCTCAGTGTGCGACGGGGCAACCAAAAATTTCGCGCCGTGGTGCGCCCTGGTTTATAGAGGACAGATAGTGCGCACTGGTGCGGTTTATTGAGGATGAAAGGCACACTGGTGCGCACCGGTGCGGCTTATTGAGGACGCCATTAGGGGCAACACAGACCATTTTGCCTAGCTCTGGTCTTCTTTGGTGGTTTCTCATGGCTGTAATGGTGTTATTTTTCACTTGTCTGAAGTGCAGTTCAATGTAGCTATTGAAAGCATCGCGCATCTCTAGTTTTTTTTCTTGTTGATTGCTCTGTCAGCTGTGATAAGCTTTATTCTGTAAACATACGTTTTTCCAACTTGTCGAAAAAGTGATCTGCTCAGTACTGATTGAATGTTGGGTAAAAGCCATTGAAATTTTGGTTTTTGTGTGTTCACCAGGAATGATAAATGGCAAATAAATAAGGTTTGACTCTAGAAATCTGCTCCCAAACAGACTTGCACTGTGCCAGAATTAGACTTTTCGTGCTCCAAAGCTGCTACAAATCTACCCTTTTACTACTCCAAAACTGCTGCTTGCATTATTCCTGCTCCCTGAGCTGCTCCAAAAAGCTCAAGCCCCTGAGCATAAAATGGTTTGTGTCATTTTTAATCACTCGCATGTTAGATGCTTTGATATTTCCTTGTTCAAATCTCAACAAATGGATTGGAACAAAAAAGTGGGTACCTCTCTGTGCACAATTTGTTTCCTAGTATTTCTATCTAGGACGTCCATTACAAAGATTAATGTGAAAAATATGTAGGCCTCAGGACTAGACAACTTTTTAATGTGAAGCTTTTTTTTTTTAATGCAGAAATGCAGCAGCAGTTCTGTGGCCATAGTTCTGCTTCGGGCTTTTCGTTGAGCTGGTGGACAGTTCAGTGTGGTTGGGGCTTGAGCAACTGAACACAGTTTTCCCCCAAGGAGTTGACAGCAATTGCATTACACACGCAGGGAAATTCCAGAATGCGTAGCTGGGCTCTTCACTTTGTCAGGGATAGGTAGACAGCAGCAGCTGATCAAACAGGCAGAAATGGCGGGTTGCTCCGATGGCACTGTGGAGCGAGAGCTCCACCCACAGGACTTTTCGTATCTCAATAGAAGTTTTCTCCTCCTCCTCGTCCTTTGTGAGCAGGATTCCTCTTGGTGGGGAGGAGAGACTTGGCTCTTCATCCTGCCCCTCATGTTAGGAGTTGGCTGAAACACCACTCCCTGCACCCAAACACATCATCTCCTCCTTCCATGCAGCGCTTCCAGCACTGCATAGCGTATCTCGAAAAGATGTGGATGCTTGCTAATGTGCAGTTCTTGCTCTTGTCGTTCGCTCGTGAAACCCTCGTGGGCTCATCGGCAGGCATGCTTGTGAAGGTGAGGTTCCAGCCTCCCAGGGGGTGACGAGCCACATGTGCTTGTTCTGCAGGAGATCTACGTGAACGAGTTCAGCAGCATAGTGCCCGAGTACGCGTGCGAGCAGTTTGCCGCCCAGGTGGACGCCAATGGCCGGGTGTGGGAGGTGATCCTGCAGGTGAACCCGTACCACACCCAGCTCCCGGGACTGCGCATGCGGCCCAGGGGGCCCAAGGAGGTCAGTGGGGGTGTGCCTCGCTGCCTCCTCGATGGGAAGGGCCGCTGTGCGTGCATGTCCTGGCAGGGATGATTGCCACTTCAAGCAGCTGTCCTTTTTAAGTTGGTGCACCCAACCAGGCTGTTCAAGCAGTTGATCTTTCACTAGCAATTGTTGGCGAAAACAGTCTGCGCCAATCAGTTAGCATGCACCGGGAAACGAGCAGCAAACACAGGCAGGCTGGAGCTAACGGGGACAAGTCACCTATACTAATTAAAAGGAGTTGGGGGATTTCGCACATCGTCCCGTATTTGGGTTCTTTTCCCTCGTTTAAGTTTTGATATAGTGCGGTTCAAAAACATGTATGACCAACTAGCCCCTGTTTTAGCCTTGCTGACAGTTATTCCTTGCTGTATACGCAGAAAAGGGACATTTTTGTCATCAGAATGAAGAAAATTTGGTGTTTCATGAAAATCTTGCCTGAAAATGGCCACAGCTGGGGTAGGGGGCTTCAAAATGTTATTAAAGACGATAGGCTACTTAAACCCAGAAATTTTGGTCTGTCTGTATGTCTGTCCGTCTGTCTGTCTGTGACTCGATTCAGCCACCCGGCCAAAACAAAACAATGCCTCGCAATAGTCTTATATAGTCACAGCTAAATCTACCCGTCTATGTCTGGTGTATTGTTCACACTTGTCAACATTGTTGAAGAAGAACAAGACATTACGCAAATATGAGACAACAAATCAATACAGAAGTGATATTTGCAGTGTTCCGTTATAAAAAAAATCAAACATGCTTGACTTTTGCGAAATTAAATACTTCATCAACTGCAGAAAAAGAATTGACTCCGCCGTCGCCTGCTGTCGCCCGCGCCACTATAGCTTCTGGCGCCATTTTAAGAAATCAACCGGCAACAGTTACGCAAGGTTCCACTAGATAGGTTCCACGTTCTGCTTGCAACGCACGTGGAGTAAGGAAACGCGGTTCTATAAACGTTGAAGTAGGGCGCCTCGATTAACGCGCGTCTTCGCCGTACGGCAGCGTTCGCATCGAGACACCTGGTTTGGAGCAGTGGAACGCAGGAAATTTAAAATGATTTAAGCAAACCTTTGGCGTCTTTACCTTGGGAGGAGCGCGGCGAAACAGGAACAACATGAGAGGTGAGCGGGAAAGCGAAGGGAGGCATTTACTTCGCAAAAGCCGATAAAGACTATCGTCTTTGACGGCATTTGCAACGAAAGGAGCAGATACACGGCCAATTTTTTGACGATGCACCACTGCTGGATGGATATTGAGCATATGTTGTGTGTTTGATCTCGGCATTCTCAAAGTGGTAATGTGAGCCTGACAAGAGGAGGACAAAGCCAGTTGTGCCAGGTCATACCAAGCCAACCAAGTTATGTTGTGCCAGGATGAATAGCATTACCACTATGCGGGCTCGTCAACTTAAACTGTGATGGGGCACTAATTTCTGCAGGCCCAGTTCTAGATTTTTTTTTTTGCAAGTGGCAGCTTACAGTTGTACTTTCTATGTGTGTGGACACAAGCAACGGACTTATGCCAATTGTGTTGGGTTCTCTTCTCTCTCTCAGAACGTGACCTGGACACAGATCTGTTCCATCAGTGACCTGTGCTTTGTAAATATGGTTCCATCCAACTGCACCGTAGAAATCAGCCGTCGCAATGGCATACCTCAGGTGCGTGTAATGCAGTGAAGCCTTCGCAGATGCACCGGTATTCCATTTTGGAGTCATCGTAGAGTCACTTCCACAAATTCTGATCATGGTTGTAATTTTCTGGCTCCTGGAAGGTTCCTCTGCCAGCTTAATTGGGAGATTTTTTATGATCATGGTGGAATTTTGCTTAGCTGAAAGGTTTTGTGTCTTGTAATGCTTAGCTTGTTAGTGTGCAAGCATACAAGTCCAATGTGGCCACAGAGCCTGAAGGAAAAGAAGCAAAATTACAACGTTCACTTGTAAAGTATGCACAAACGCTGGCCGTTTGTGTGACTGGCCTGGGTATAGATTTTCTTTATAATAGTTAACCAACTGCCTTGCTAACAAAACGTGTGCGTGTTCAAATTATAGTTTAAAGGCCCCAAAATATATTGGTGGTTGAACAACAGCAGATGTGCCAGTGATGTTGCCTGGAGCTCTGGCTGATTTCGTTGCCCGTGTAACTTGGGTTGCAGAACCTCAAGTTTGACAGCATCAGCCAGATGCACTCGTTTGTGTCTCTCCTCGACGGCTACTATCGGCTGACAGAGAAATGGACAGTCAACCTGTGTATCAACCTTTTAACGCCATCGTTGACCATGCTGCGAGCCATGCGGTGCCACGGGCCTGTTGGGTGAGCAGCCACCTTTCCTTCTGACAGGACTTCACCAAGCTGTGAGCTTGACTTCGTGAAAGCTAAATTCCATTGTTTGCTAAAGGGCCATTTGGGATTTTGCTTAATTCAGCCCATCTGTGCATTTGGCTCTTCAAATCTTAAGGCGTGAGCAGAGTGCGTTTATACCAAAGCAGGATCAAAAGCACGTGCACAGTGATAACTGGTGAAACAGAATTGAATGCAGAAAGTTGTCAAATTAACACTAGTAGGTTGAAAGAATTTAAAGGGCAAATTTCTTTGGCAACTAAAGTAGAATCCAAATAGGTGAGATAGAGCGCAGTGGTTTCCCATGAGTGTAGATTCAACTGTATAGTAATATGTGTGTGTTTCTTTAAAGGAGCCATGAAGAGAAAACAGAAGTTTGTTTTATTCGAAAGATTAGGTGTTTCATAGTACCCTAAGCGCTTTCCCGGAAGCAAACGATGCTTTATTCACTGAGAAATAAGGCAATTTAAGCCAAAATTTTAAATCTCCCGCTAAATTGCACATTTCGTGACGTGAACAATGGCGTCATACAAGCCGGTCCATGAAACAGATACTGAGTATGTCGACTCCATATAGCACCCACACGCGGGAATCAAACAGGAACCGGAACTCGTGCCGAAACCGAGACGGCGGCCATTTTAAAAATACTAGTAAAACCTAGTGCACCCGCAGCCCTATTCATGGAATTGCCTGATCGGGAGAACAAAACTCTCGCCGAGAAGCTCGGGCTTGCATTTGACAACCTCACACCACTCGAACACTCAGTGCTTCTAAGTGCACGAGCGGCAGGAGTTGTGGGATACGCGGATGGACCGGAAAGCGACCATTCCGCGATAGCCACAACAGACGAACGCCCAGCCGTCGGCACCGCTGCCTCATCAGCCCCGTCGCGACGGACGAATACAGACTGGTACGTATGTGCCGTATTTTTATTACGGTTAATAATTGTTCAATTTCAGTAGCAGTATCGCTTATGCCAGTTGGCCGGTGTCGTGTATGGAAAGCCGTTCGCGCGAGCTCTCTGCTCCGACCAGAAAGATACGAGCGTCAATGCGCAATGTGTACGGCATTTTTTCCCCCCAAGGTCAGAGCGTTTTGACGGCGATTTGACGAAGTCGGCGACGAGCGCCAGCATGTTCCAGGAGTGAGCTAACGTAAGGGTCCCTGCCGTAATCGCTTCCTCGGAAATGAAGCGAGCACACTCGTACTTCTTTTAGCTCTCTTTCTCCTCCGTTTGCAAAGTTCACAAAACGTAGCCACTTGCTTCGCCGAGGTTCGTCGTTGGGCAGCACATGAAAGGAGATCTCCTCACCGGCGGGGATGTCGCACTCCCTCGACGATTTGCCCGTACTACATGGGCATTTCAAAACGCAGCAACGAAATTTCATTGTAAAGTACTTGAACAAACTGAAGTTTTCAGTGGTTGTGAACTGGAAACGAGCTCCTAACAACAGCAGCAAGCCAACACCATTCCGAAACTTCTGCGACGACTGTCACTACCTTGTCGCTGCTTGCTGTTCCTTACTCCCCTCGTTTCTATTTTTACCCTTGCTGGTTGGCGATATGACGGCCAACCTCCTGTCAAGGGATTAAGATACCAAGCAAGGTCGCGGCTGTACGTTCTGGAACGGTTCGTTGGCCCCGAAGAGCCTCGAACCCGAAAATTCGTCTGCGCGACGGTGGCGACTTCGAGTTGTGGAGTTCGGCTGGCGGTAGTTTCGTACGCATTGGCATACATGCTTGCGTGTTTATTCAGAACTTCAACCGTTTACTCCAGTGTTCTTAGTGTCATAAAAGGAATGTGCAGTATGTTTAACGGGCATATAGCTCACTATGCAAACTGGTAAGCCCTGCCTAACTTGCGTTTGCTTTTGCCGGCCTCCGTCAATCGCAGAGCATTCTCGTGTGACATCATAGGTTCTGTTGTGGGAAATGAGCTGGTGGGTCGCATGGTCATTCCCTTTTTTCCTAATTATGTAGCTTATTTGAGCGAAGTTTGTGTTAAAAGTGGTGTCAGTATGGTTCTAACGAGGCAATCTTTCGAATGAACCAAACGTGTGTTTTCTCTTCATGGCTCCTTTAAAAAAGAAAGAAAAAATTCAAGAACTTTAATGGTGCACCACAGTAATTTGTTGCAAATAGGAATGCATTAAAAATCTGCACAAATTCAGAGAATCGTCTACAAATGTGTAGCATTCTTATGCCACTTGTCTAGAGTGAGAGTTCCTTTACAGTCAAATATGACTATGAATAGCAAAAGACGATAGATTATTTTATTCATTTCCAAGTTTTATTTGTTTCTTTTCTCCAGTTATGTAAATTTACACCATTATAACATTTAAGTGCCTTTACTTCACTAATTATTGTTTTTTTTTTCTGAAGGTGCAAGGCGTACTGCAGAGTGTGTCCGTTTACGCTATTTTTTGTATATAATATAAAAGTTCTTCTGCGGACTTTTTTTGTTTAGTCTTCGGTTTCTTTGGAAGATGTATAAGATGCATATTTTTGATTTTGTCAGATATTTTTTGGGAAAATTTTATTTTCTCTATTTTTCCTATTTTTTGGTTTTTAAAAATTCTGTCTGACCAGGTATCTTCATGTACGCTGTTATAATGCTTACAGGTGTTACTTCCGCCAAATCTGCATTTTTATGGAAATGCAGGGCATTTCACGGTCCTGGCTGTGGGTGTACTCGGCAAAGAATGCTGCGCATTAATGACCCGATATGTGCTTTCATGTGCTCATAGGTATTCTGTGGTTGTTTGTTAGTGCACTGTGGGAGCAAGTAGTGTGCAGCTAGCGTTGTAGCTTTTACTCACATTGGTTCATTGGTTGGCTCTGTGGGTGTATTGTACATGTGCCTGTGATTTGAGTGCTTGATGCCTGATGCCATGGCTACCAGGGCTCGGTACGCCTACCAGAAGCTGCAGGAGAAAGGTGGCCACGAGGCCGGCTGGTACCTGATCCGGCAGAGCTCGTCCACCTACCGGGAATACCGGCTGGACTTCCTGGGCAAGGCGGCCACACCCGAGACGTTGCGCATTGTGCAGCTTAAGGACGGCCGCTTTGCGCTAGACGAAGCAGCACCCGAGGAGGGTATCTACCCGACCCTGGCCAGGCTCATCAGCGAAGCCATCCGGCCCACTCTGGACATTGAGCTGGGATACTGCGTGCCGCCCTCGGAATACGGTGGGGAGCCCTTCCTCATTTTTTCTCTCTCTTCTCGTAATCCCTATGGGTGTTTTCTTTCATTTCAATTGAAATGGATACAAGAACAGAGAAAAAACCACTGTCGTACCGTAAGCTTGAAAGAAACATGATTATCAACGCTGGCACCTCCCTTTTGCATCATCCCTCTTCCCCTCCCTTTTTTTTCTTTTGTAAGTAGAGGAAAGTGTCATAAATCTTGAGCCAGGTGGCCATGCTGCTGGGGTGCCACGTTAATAGAAAGTGCAGAGGTTACAGCATACAATGGCCAGCATGGCCAGCATAAAGTCAGCGGCCAGTTTGGTCGAGCTAAACTGGAAGAGAGATTGAGCGCTATGTGGTTGTGGAGAGTGGAATACAGGGACGGTTAGTATATGCAACAGCAAACATAGCACGGTAGGTGCTGCCGCACGTCCCAGGCTGTTTTCGTCAGCGGCATGACAGGGCACATGCTTTTCAACATCACTGCTGTTGCTGCTGGCATCTCAGTGTGCATCCCATGTGCATGACCTGAGGTCGTCACTGGACATTGTAGAGTTGTTGTCGTGTCACAAAGTGTAGATCCGCAAGCCGGCCTCCTGCCCCCCTCCCTGTGGTGCAGATAAGACGCAGCTGCTGCTGTGCCGGGCGCCGTCCCTGGACGCGGGCAAGTCGTCCCTGAAGCGGGAGCCCCGGGAGTGCATCCACTCGGGGGCCCTGGTGTTCACGGAGAACCGCAAGGACGAGCTGCCGGGCAAGTTCACGGTGGTGCGCCGGGCCTACCTGCACCGGGAGCGCACCCAGTACCGGGAGGTGGCCGTCAAGGCCCTCAAGCCCCACCTGGAGGACAGCCACCTCAAGGCAAGGGGGGCTGCTCGGGGAAGAGGGGAGGGGCCACAGCAGGGGGCATTGCTAAGGGGCAGCCTTCGGGGTGGGGGAAGCATCTCTGTGCGGTGGATGTTGTCCAGGCATGGATGGTGCCTCACACTGAACCGTGGTCAGCTGCTGTGCCTTTGCTGCAGTGCATAGTTCGACTGTAGATACTGTAAATAGAGCTACTCTAACCTCGTCTATGTCATTTCATTATTTACAGCGTGGGGACCTTCGTTGGAAGTTTAGTTGCGCAGAATTTGTGCACATCTCTTTTCTTCCCTTCAGCTGTGAAGGATTAGGGTTGCTTCTCAACCCCAAGTTGATGGCTGGCAGACATAGTGCAAAGTCATGTTTGTACTTTGGTGCCCTGTAGCTAACATGGCACATACATAAGTGGCTGCTATTCTGTCACTTGTAGTCTCACTTGTGCTGCTTGTACTCTTGCTTGCCAAATAAACGAATGGCTTGAAGACCAAGACTTAAGGCAGGAAGGGCATGCGTAACACATGGCACTTTTATGACTGCACTGGTTGGCCCAAGTGGAAGTCGCAAAGGCAAATGCAGGAGCCGAAGTGAAAATACGTTTCCGCCTGTCTTGTGTTGTTCCGCCCTGTCTCGGCCTGTCCTGTCTTGCTTGCCCTGCATACCAGTGCAATGTTTAGAAATTAAGGGGTTGGTCAATACTGCTGCCGGCATGCGATTATCAGCTGTTGGTTGTGTGCACAACTCTCCCTGGTAGTTGAAGATCCACGGCTTTCCCAGAGTAGGAACAATAGCTGGATGGAGGTGCCCGCACTTTTGGTGGCCCTATGACATTGGCCATAACTCAATCATGCCTTTCGCGTTTCAAACATTTGCTGCCAGCTAGCTCTTTCGAATCACACGTGGGAATCGAGCCTCAGGAGGACTATGTAGTGGTGCAGAGTGGCTCGGTAGCTTCTATGGAGAGGCTATCAGCACTTTGGTGTGCGGGATTCTACCTGTAGGGGGACGGGGTGACCTTGTGGGAGGCAGGAATGATGTTTTTTTGGGGGGAAACAATGGAATGTGTGCTTGGAGCCTGCAGCAACAAGCTGTGGTGTCAAGAAAATAGGATTACCACACTTTTCTCAAAGCTTCTTCTGTGCCCCTTCTCGCCCTTTTTACCCTGGACAGGAGTTCATGGTGCAGTGTGACAGGATGCTGTTCTGGCAGTGTGAGGCCATCGTGTGTTCCCTGGGCATGGTGCACTCGGGCAGCTTTGGCCTGGTGTGTGAGTTCCTGCCCCTGGGCTCGCTGGATGCCTACCTGCGCCACCACCGCCCCCAGCTGCAGCCCGTCGACCTGGTCGAGGCCGCCAAGGGGCTTGCCCGGGCCCTCTGGTACCTGGTGAGCAGGGGGGCCCACTTACTGGCTGCGGTACAGCTCTGAGGCCTTGTGCAGGGCAAACTAGTCATGAGCAGCCCAAGGGCAGGCTGATGGAGAAAGCTTGCCCCTTAGCCTTGAAACTGTGGGAGGATTGGCCATTGTGGCAGCCAGTAGCTGCGAGGCATAGCCGGAAGTAAGGGGTACCCAGTAGTACTGCCGAGCACAACTGAAGCCTAGTCGCGCTTATTACTTATGCTAATGTAGTGAACTGGTGGAAGCTTCAGTCAGCCCTGCACTATGGTGTTTTTTTTTTCCTTCGAGGACAGAGCTGACTCGCTTGGTATACCATTTAGATTGTGTCTTGTAGTATTTCTTAGCACCAAATGACTAAATGTCGCTTCAGTGGGCACTCTGATTCAGTGATCCTTCCTTGGTAGTTTCAAGTGTGACTTGGTTCTGTGCAACGCATGCGGTCCTATCTGAGTGAGTGTCTTGAATGCAAAATGTTGCCTGTGCTTGCTTTTTTTGGGGGGCGGGACTTCACCGTTGCGTCTGCTGACCTCTGCAGGAGGAGCAAGGCTGTGTCCACGGCAAAATCAGATGCCGAAATATCCTGGTCTCGCAGCACGAAGCTAATGCCTTCTATGTGAAACTCTCGGACCCTGGCTTGCTTGTCTACATGAATGACGAGTAAGTCACGCCAGGGTGTTCCTCTCAAAGCTTCTAATGCACAGCAGGGAGAAGCTCATTCACAGCCTCATTTGCAGTGTGCACTGGATCCCGCCAGAGTTCTACAACAACTTGAGCATGGCCAAGTCGTCCATCAAAGCCGACACGTGGGCCTTTGGAACCACCCTGTGGGAGATATTCAGCTACGGAGAGCCACCCATGGCAGGCGTGCCCATCACAGAGGTGAGACAGGGGAAATTCGCTGGGTGTTACATCAAATTGATGGGTATTACATCAAATTATGTGCCACGTGGTGGTAGAGATTTTACACTCTAAATCTCACGGTCGTGGGTTCAAGCTCACGTTGGGTGCCAGAATGTGGCTCAGAAGGCTGTTGGGCATCAGAACATGGTGGGTTGCAGCTTTGGTTCTCATGTTATAGCTTGCTAGCCGGGTAATACAGGCCATTTTTAGCTGCAAATGCACCACATGGCGTCACGAGGAACGCCACTAAGGGTTCATTCGACTCACTGGGAGGTGCCCAGGGATGCGCTTGGAGCCAAGCTATGTCGACAAACCACGCTTTATTGCTCAGCCATAATATGGAACACGCACAGGACAGGCTGTCCTGAGCTAGGGCGGGAGAAGGAGTCCCCACGAGCCTGTTAAGCCATCTGTGGCGATTGACTCGGTTCACCTCCTGAAAGGAGACTCGCCTCGTCTCGGGGTAGAGGAACATCCGTCCCTTTGTCCGACCTGCGCGGTTCCAGACCTCCGCAGAAAAGCCCTAAGCAGGGCAATCCCGGGATTCCTTTCTGAAGTAACCTCGGTTGAGAGAGGAAGGTCTCCAGAGGGGGAGGAGGGTCCCGGCGGGGAAGCCGGCCGCTAAGGGGCTGGCGCTCCATGCGCCGTGATCGCCAGTGGGGAAGCGCACGCTGCGTATGTGCAAGGGTGTGCATGCTTGCGCGGCTTCCCCGTGTCAGCGGCACCGGGCAGTTAGCCCTAATGGTGCTGTGCAACCGGCGTGGGGACCAGCGCGCCCTCGCGCACACTTGTCATTGAGGCGGCATTCTTGTATCGGCGGCGTTGGACAGTTAGCCCTAATGGTGCCGCGCGGCCAGCTCATTTTTTAAACATATACCTTCGAGAATTGCTAAACGTCTAAAAAATTTAGAACAGGTGTGGGTCTATTGTCAGGCTCAAAAAGGAGCTGGTGAGACTGTGGCTGGTGTCCTCTGAGCTACATACGAAAGGTTACTAACAGCCTCGCAGTGTTTGTTTACATTTGAAAGTATTGCACTTTTGGCAAGGAACACTGCCATAAGGAGTGCTTTGACCTTCCCGGGGCCATGATTTCCTATACCAGCCCTAACTGGAAACGTTATGAGTGCACGTGCCTCGTTTAGGCCGCAAATACTGGGGCTCTTCAATTTACAGTCTCGGACTCACCGCAGATAGTGCGCGGGTCCCCCGAAGCCATAGGGCTACATGGGAAAATTGAATGCCGGTCTGCTTCTCTGGGAGTCCGCGGTGAGTCTGAGACGGTAAATCGAAGAGCCCCACTATAAGGATACCAACATTCTCAGTCCACACGAAAATCGTAAATGATAGTGTTAAAGGTCCCGCACTTTTATGATTGTTTATAATAGTAGTACAACCATTACGACGCAACCAACGAGCAAGGAGGCTTTGGTTTTCAACCATTGGTCACTAGACTTTCTGCCGCCTGAACGCCAACTCCGGGCACTGGGAGTGTCATTCCATACGCGACTGTGCGGGCCACTTGATTCTGCACCTCGCTTTGTGATTGACCTGTCATTGAGGCCAGTACCTACGCAGCAGTAACCTTAACAATGGTGTCGGCTTAGCAGCCCTTTCTATAGCAGCTTAGTTCAACCCCTCAGAAGTACTGCTGTGCACTGCAGTCCAAGTGTTGCATTAGGAGCAGACCATGGGGAGGACGATGATGATGCATCATGATGTATGTTGTACAGTCAAAGCTCGGTTTAATGATGTTGAGGGGAGTGACTAATTATTTCGTTAAATCAAAAACTTTGGTAAATCGAGTTAAGCGGTACATTCAACTATATATTGTAACGGCATCCAGCAAGCTTATGCGGCCTTGTATTTGCGAAGCTTAAATGCTCACAAAATAAAATTGTGGCCCACGCATATGAAAAGAGACCGCAAAAATTGCTACTTGAACAAGAACGGCTCCTGGGGGACTGCAAATTTATTTTCCACCAAAGAAGGCGGTGATCTTTGCTTGCGTGCACTTTGTAAGAAACGGCCGCGGGGATTTCTCGCAAGTTTGTAGTGCATCCAGTGCATCTTCTGTATCCTCGTGCGTTCCGACAAACATCTGCAGCAGATCAAGGGCATCCCTCACTTGACCCGGTGTTGGCATGGGAGCTTCGATATCTTCAACGTCTTCTTCAGCATCTTCTGCTGCCACTTCCTCCACGCTTCCTACAAGCCACAAGATATCTCCATCATCCAAAATGGGTAGCAATGCTAGACGGACTGTAGGGTAAAAACTTGAACTTCACAAAAACAAAAGAAGGTCGAAAGCATGGGAACTACCCGCAGAACGATGGCGAACGAACAACACAAAGCACGCCCTAAAAAATCCGACCCCCCAAGACTGAATGGAAACAGCGCCAGTGCCATCCATGACGTGCGAACTATACTTTTGTCTACCCCTGGTGCCATTTGGTGAATTAAACTCCACATTTTAACTCCCATATTGCACCACACAGTTTCGCAAAAGCAGGACAAAGATGCTCCACAGTGTCATCTTTGGTGCACCGCGAATCAGTTTTGCGGAGTTCTCTACAAAATACACCACAGAGTAACTTCTTGACTGGCATTTTTTGAGAAAAGGTTTGTTAAGCCGTGAAAGATTATGATATTGGTTTGAGTTAGTCAAAGCACTACGCTGTATGGGCATCTGAGGGGGGATCGGGATATCTTCATCGAATCGGGACTCGTTAAATTGGGTTTCGTTAAATTGAGGTTTGACTGTATTGTGCATGGTGGCGCTTTGCCAGCACTCCCTGTTGTGCTAGTATGTACTAACATGAGGGGTGAAATGACTATCTGCTATGAGGAGCAGAGTCAACGTTCTTCTCACCCAGCAAGGAGAAAGTTCACAAACAGTTCATGAGGGGTGAGTTACTGAAAGAGAGCATGTCTGCTGGTGGCTGTAGCAGTGCATTAGTACGTGTGTACACGTGAAGGAATGTTTTCTTGGAACTGGGCATGGTCAGTGTGATTGACGAGACACTTGTGTAGCACCATAGCTCTTGAACAGTATTCAATGCCTTTTGACCTTAGCCGCTACCTGGGCCTTAAATAGAGGGTATATCAAGTGGAATGAAGCTGTGCTGGAGGGGCTTTATTGTAGTTTTACGTTGCGTATTGGTTCCTGAAGAATTAACATTTTATGTGTGAGGTGTCTCTGTGGCAGCAGCACATTATAACTAGCCACACTGTATGTGCATTTTTGTCACTGCCTCTCCAACTCCAGGCGGCCAGGAGGTATCGGGAAGGGGAGCGATTGCCAATCCCAGCTGACATTCACGAGGGAATTGGCTTGCTCTTGCAAGAGTGCTGGTCCTTGGATCCAGACAGCCGACCACAGCCACAGACCATCATGCGAGACATCAACCAGATCTTCTATGAGGGTGAGTCCCCTTGCAGTCGTGGTTGCTCATTTAAAGAGCTGGCCATTGCATTGCCTAGTGGTGTGTAGCAGTAGCTCAATGTGTAACAGTGATTCAGGGCATTGTGTTCTGCTATGCTTCCATTACGGTGCGTACTTAGGTATAATGATATTTGCATCATGTTATGTTATCTTATGTATCATGCTATGCGCATTTCATTCCATACTGGCGCCGAGGCGTTTGTTAGTGGTGGTTTGGGCCCTCGTAAAAGCCCTAGGCACACTTCTGGCAGATGGGGTAATGGGCAACTCGCTTTGCAAAACATTCAACAGATGGCGCAATAAGCGTTACCATAGTGCGGCGGAAAAAATTTAGCATTGCACGCTGTTACAAGTTAAATTAACAGGTGGCGCGACATTGTTAAGCCGAGTGCATCGATGCGACTAAAATCCAACTACGTATCCGTAACGAGAATGTAAATCAAAAGAGTGCCCCCCCTGTCGTCGTTCTTGCTGCGGTTGCACTGTTCGCTAGACATTTTGTTGGTAAAGTAAAAGACCGTGCGGCACATTTGCCCTGTTTAGCCATCTCACGTCCCGTGCGGCACCAAGATTGACGCACAGAGGGGCAGGTAACGGAAGTGTATGCGGGCAAGTTGTTTTGTAGTATGCGCCGAGTGCGCGACCAATGGCTCCTGCGGCCGCGATGGTTCTCGGTAGGTTTTAATTTTCTGCTAGACCACACTGCTGTCTCACTCCATTTACGGTGCATGCAACATCATGAAAGGGCACGAGGAATGAAATGCGTTTTTGAATTGGTAATTCCTTGGGAATTAAACCATCTTTCGCCGCCGAATCAACACTGAGAGGCCTTTGGGGCAGATGAACTTTCACCTGAGCCCAACTTGCTATTTGCCTTCAGTGTCCCTTTAAGCCTGTACTGAACTTTCATTGGAATTGGGGGGTTAAGATTACCTTGTTGACTGCTGCGTACACAACACAATTTGTGAGGTGAAACCCCTGCATGTCTAACTGGATGAGCCGTTTGGCCTGGTCTGACTTCAGCGTAAAGAGGCTGGTGCACATTTTGAGACACTGACCCCCCTCCTCTCTCTCTCTCTCTCCTCTCCCCCAGTGTACAACTCGAGGCGCAGCCACTCATACGCCTCGGTCTACCCCCAGGCCTGCTCTCCGACGGGGGCGCTCTCTGTGGAGCCAGCCAGCCCCGTGCTGCCGGGCAAGGCCCCCTCGCCCTCCTCGCTGTCCCTCTCGGCCGGCGACCGCGGCCGCCTGGAGGCCATCCGGCAGCACCACGCCCCCGTGGGCCTGTCGGCCAGCCTAAGCAGCGAGGCCCTGTCGCAGCGCCGGGGCCTCAAGTGGGGCAAGAACCCCTTCCGACTGCGCTCGTCCGAGGTGAGCTACGACAACCTCTCAAGCTGCTCCACGTCCACCGTGCAGTCCGAGGCCACCCTCCAGTCGGACATCGGCACCTGCATCGACGTCGAGAGCCTGGTCAGCCTGGAGGAGAAGTAAGGCCCGCTGCTGCTGCTGCTGCTGCCTAACGGGGAGGAGTGCCCGCTTTCTCTTGCGGAGTGCACAGGGTCTTGGAATCTCGAAAACAATTTTTATAAATGTCATTCGGAAGAGGGCTAGGGAAGGACATCGGGCAGCATAGCGTTTTACCCCAGAGCAATAGAGAGTGTACATAAAGAAACAAGCTTATGCGTTCTTGGTCTTTGAGCTGCTGCTGTTTTGTTCTTTGCTGCTTTAAAGCATGCTTGGCATGAAATGAAATAATTGGGGTCAAGGGATTTACGGCAAAGAAAAATTGGAGTCTCGACCAGCCTATAGCGTAGGTTGTGGCCGTACTATACTTAGCACCTAGATGTAACCAAGTTGACAAAAATTTGCAATTTTTCGTTACACGCAGGTTTCGAGTTAAGGCTCGTGTCAATGCAGCAGAAACCAAACCAAAATGCTAGACATCAGTGATGGTGAACTCAGTGGTGGTGAACTCACCCTTGAAGGATTTATTTCCAGTCAAAAACTGCGTGATTTGTGCCTGCTGCTTCCCCATGAACTTAGTTACTACACGGCACTTCAAAGAAGCAAGGTGTATTCATAAGGTGTATGTGTATTCACAAACATAACTTTAAGTATCACTTTTGCCTTTTGGCACTTTCTGGTGCCCTAACCCTTTTCAAGGGCGAAACTTATGCTGAAAAGATGCCTTTTCGCGAACTTGGTGCTCTTTTCCTCACAAAAATTTTTGAGAGGGTGTTAGCTGGGATACTGTACTGGGCGGCGACGTTCTTTCTAGCTGGTGGAGATGGCATTTAAAAATTGTGAGCTTGTCCTGAGAAGACAAAACTTAGTTTTTCGGCAGCAGAACTCATCGCTTATGAACCGACACCACAAATAGCAGTAGAGACACTTAACTACACGCTGACAGGCAGGCCTAACTCCTAACCAACACCGCACTCACTCTGGAAAGTCACGGTAGTTTGCAGTGCGGGCTAATTTCTCTAAACTAGTGCATTGCACCATCCAATTTTTCAGAAAAAGTGCAAAGAACAATGGCTCTTCAACCTAGAGAATTCGTTTCATCAAGGTTAACTGTTGCAATGCCTTCGTAACATAGAGGTCACAAACGTATGAGTTTCAATGGGGCTGACAATAGGGAACTGAAAAACTTCAGTAAATCCAGGAATTCATTACAAAAAGTTTTGTTACATCGAGGTTTAACTGTATAAGCAATACTGCATTATAATTGAAACATACACAAATCAAGCCACATATTAAACCTACCTTTCAAGCATTCTCATTTACCATTCCTCAAATGAATGCCACTAAAAACTCAGGCGCCGTGTTTATTCCAACTTTTTTTCTCATTGGTTGCTGCTGCTGCTGCAAGGTTTTGAAGAATTGCAGACATGACTTAAAGTTTGCCTTTTTTTCATTTTGTTTTAAGAGAGTATGTTTGCCATTTCTCGCCATTTAGAATAACAGGTGTCATGGCAGCAAGAACTCAGCTGGGGCTGCTAGTGCAATGTGATCAGAATGCAAGCCTTCATTACCTTTTCTTTCTTTCTTTTTTTTTTTTTTTGGCGTCACCTTGTTTGCTTGTGACGCAAAAAGTGGTTTCTTAATTGGCGCAATGTTTGGTTAGGGGCAACTTGTGTGTGTTATCTCCAGATGTGTGAAAAGGGAAAAAGGCGGTTGCTTATCAGTAGAACGTCCAAGTTCGGAGCTTACGGCATGGCTGCTTACTATCTCCAGAGGCACAGCAAGGTAAAGGGTGGTTGGTTATCACGTGGCTTTAAATGGGGTGAATAAATGAGAGGGCACTATATTCTGTCTTTTTCAGGGCCATTTAGAGAGTACATGGAAGCGTGCGCTTCGCATGATTGCTGATTCCCCTCCCCCCCCCCCTTTTTTTCTTTGCAACCCCAAAACTCGAGTCGGCTGCCTTGGTCTATCAGTGGGCCACCCAGAAACCACTCTAACCAGTATTGTGCTTCGGGTGACTGTGTTTTAAGCATCGAGTTCAATGAGAGGTGAACCAGTGATCAGAAAAAGCTGCATTGTATCTAGCCTTGCAGTGTAAGTGGCTACGTTGTAATAGGTCTGCACTGCAATAAAAAAGAAGTGCCAGCCTGTTGGCATTTCAGTGATGGTATCTGTGGTTTGGCCTTGACTGCTTCCAGTGCGGACAACGTCATATCTTTCGGCAACACTTCACCCCTGGCTGAGGTGTCGGGTTCACCCTGGGTCATTGACAGCCAGCAGCTGATAAAAGGAAGACCACTTGGCCAGGTCAGTTGGTGAATAGCCCTTCAAAAAAGGAGAGTTGAATGTTTGAACTTTTTCTTATAGACATGTTGCTGCCTAGTGTACCGGCCTAGCATCATTTCTTTGCATTTTGTATAAACCATAGTAAAAGCTTATTAAGTTTACGGCATTTATTTCAAAGCTCCAGAAAATTTCTACAGTAGCATTTTGTGTAATACCCCTGTCACATGGGCACTTTCAATCCGGATTGAAGTGAAGCACGATTGACTTTTCGAGCACGCTCGACTCACTGCCGCTTCTACACGGCACGTTTCGACCGATCGAGAAGTTGCTCCGGTTGCACTCACGTATGCCAGGTGGTGCCAAAAATGTATTTCGCAGCCGGCACCTGGTAATTTTGCGCAGTCTGCCGTCCAGTCGTGCTTAGAAACCTCAACCGCGCTTGGGAAACCAGGATTGAGTTAGAGCGGAATCGGGCTCGATTGCCATTGAAACTGCCATGCAGCAGCGCCTGATCCGGATTGAAACCTGCCGCGGTGGCTCAGTGGCTAAGGCGTTGCGCTGCTGAGCACGAGGTCGCGGGTTTGATTCCCGGCCGCGGCGGCTGCTTTTCTGATGGAGGCGAAAAGCAAAAACGCCCGTGTGTATGAGATTTCGGCGCACGTTAAAGATCCCCAGGTGGTCAAAATTAATCCGGAGCCCTCCACTACAGCGCGCCTCATCGCCTGCGTTGTGTCGGCGCGTTAAACCCTACAATCAATAATAATCAATCCGGATTGAGCTTGATCCAGATCGACTCAATCGCGATTGAAATTGCCTGTGTGACAGGGGTATAAAATGCAGTAAGAGCCTATTAAATAGATGGCATTTATTTCAAAACTCCAGAAACTTCCAATAGTGTCTCCAGTAACAGCAAACCTTTTTCGTTTGTTGTCGCCTTGACCGGCTTGATTACTCTTGTGCTGATACATATTGCAAACATCCGCGCCTGGTTCTGTTCGATTTGAAGGAATTGTCTCACGGCTGTGCCTTCTTCCTGCAGGGCTTCTTTGGAGAGGTGTATGCGGCCTCCCTGAAGAAGTGGGCCGGCCTGCAGGAGGAGGTAGTGGCGGTCAAGTGCATGCGCAAGACCTCGCTGCTCGAGTCCTTCCAGAGCGAGGCTGGCCTGCGGGACCTGCAGCGCGAGATTGAGATCATGAAGAGTCTGCGCCACCCCAACATCGTCGAGATCAAGGGACTCGTTGAAGGTGCTTCTCTTCTTGCTCCCGCTGCATCTGGGGACCTCTGACTGGGTCCTGCTTGCGTGCAGAGCCCGAGATGATGCTGGTCATGGAGTTCCTGGAGATGGGCTCCCTGCTGACGTACCTGCAGACGTATCGGGACAAAGTCACCCACCCACAGCTCATCAAGTACAGCGAGGACATTGCCAATGTGAGCCACTGCGCTTCTCGGCTTTACTTTGGTTACTTTGGTTGCTGCCGTGAGGAAAAGGGGTTTGGGTTTGCCTTACCTTGCCTTACCTTGCGTATACTTCTGAACTTCTTGTTCTTGTGTGCAAGGGGAGATGTTTAGTGTTTTGTGCCTAACAAAATGCCTCCCAAATGCCGCCGTGCAGGGTATGGAGTACCTGGAGGAGAAGCGCATTGTGCACCGTGACCTGGCTGCCCGGAACATCCTGGTGGCCTCCAAGGACCAGGTCAAGATCAGCGACTTTGGCCTGGCGCAGTTCACGGTCAACCACTACTACTACATACGCACACAGAACCGCAAGCTGCCCATGAAGTGGTGCGTCCGCCACCGCTGCTTCTTCTCTTTGATTGTTAACAACCCCACCATTGAGAACGTGTGGTAATGAACTGGCTTCAGAAGCCCTGGGTTCGGAATTGTTCAGAATAATTGGATGTTGAGCGACCTCCAGATGATTTGCCCCCTTACGACCAAGTGTATGGAGGGCTGATGGAGGAACACTTACGGCCAACCTCTTATCGAATACCTCTCTGATTACGCAGGTTTGATGGTCAGCATCTTTTTCTTTTTTCTGCTTTGGATGTGCTAACGACTAAGAGATTTTAAAATAGACCATGGTCTTCAAGGGAAACAAGCTTATCGCAATTTTCGGGTGACAGATGAGCGAAAAAATGCTAAGGTGTCATCCAAGGCAAAAAGTTTCAGAAGGAGAAAAGCTTATGCACTGCAGACACTTGTCCATCTTGGTGACTTAAAGAGCTAAGAGCGCTTACAGCTGCATCAGGTGTAAGCAGCTGTGTTTTCATTTGAGGTATTTACTTTGTTTGTAGCAAGATTAGAAGCCTCGTTATTCAGTACTTGGTGTATTTTAGCCAGTTAGCTTTTATTATACAGTAAAATTTCATTAATTCGAACTGCAAGGAGACGCCACCTCAGTTCGAATTAATGGAGTTCAAACTATAGAAGTGATGAACAAAAGCCATATAATGTGAGGGGGGGGGAAGGAGGGGAAGGGGGCTCGCTATCTTCCGAGGTGCGTCGAGCAAAGGCAGTTGCGGTTATCACGTGAGTGCAAACAGAACACGCAAACTAAAGGATGCCTATTTTTTCCCTTTGTGTGTTGAAGTTAGAGGAGAGCAGGGAGTCTGCTGCGTCAGAGGGTTGCTTCCGTCTTTTTTTTTTCCCCTTTTTCTCGCGACCCTAAAACGATGCCCCAGCTGCGCCGGTCGGTCAGCGGACTAGCAAAAAAAAAAAAAAAAAAAAAAAAAAACGCATTATAAACGTTATTGTGCTTCGGCCAACCGCACTTTAAGCGGCATGCTTATTTAAGCAGCATGCTTATTTAAGCGGCATGCTTATGGGAGGCAAACCGGTGGTTACAAAAAACCGCATTATATTCAGTCCCGCACTATAAGCGGTTACGTTATAAATTGTCTACACTGTACTCCAGAACTGAACAAGAGACGGGCAGCATTCCATCTGCTCATTACCTTTGGGCGATGGCCACACTGGTGCTACATGCACTCCCTCTTCGTACTCACTGGCAGCGATGGGTTGTACACTTCTACCCTCAGAAATGATGCCATCTGTCTGCGTGCCCCACACCTTGGACTCGCATCGACCTAGACCATAAAGAAACTTCTTCCAAAACGTCCGCCAAGGGGGTTTGAGGTTGCTTTTACCTGATTTTACTTTCTCTTTCGTTTTTCTCTCCTTCCTAAAGGTGACACCACCTCATGTGTAGACAGACGGTGCGTTCCCCTGGCGTTGGGCCAGGCCCCGAGCTGGCGGTGCGGTGACGTGTAGTTCGAATTATCTAATGAGGAGAGGCTACTCGCATTTGTATTAGAAGGCTTTATTTTACATAGATTTCTATGGGAGCTCGGCCGGACTAGATTGTAAATCGAATTATCCATAAATTTACATTATCGAAGTTCCAATTAACGAGCTTTCACTGTATTGAAATTTGCTTTAGGAGATTTCTCATTCGCCAAACTTGTTGTAAGTTGCCCGACAGAGCAAAGAAAACAAATTAAACCTTACTTTCTAATTTGTTAATGTTCAAGATCAGGGTGCCTTATTGCAGCATTTGCAAAAATAAGTCAACATGTCGTGAGCGAGTGCAAACACTCTAGCTACCCACAGAGAGGCTTAATAAAGAAAAAATTATTGTGGTAACGCCCAACCAGATATATACGATTGGAATTTGTGTGTGCAAGAAAATAAGTTCTGACTTCTAAGTGGCCTGGAACTTCCACGTCAGGCTTGCTTCATGACATCAATCAAGGCCCATTTTTATTACTGAATTTTCTGTGTCGAGTCTAGCTGTGTATGATGCTAGTCTTGTGTAGCTTATGGCTTGTCCTGCTGAAACTCATGGCTGGTTCCTTGCCTAAGTGGTGTCAGTCTATTGTCTTTTAAACCCTCTGTAGACGTGCAGGCAGTTTCAAACAGTTGTAATTGAACGTATTTTCTGAGAAGATCAATAGCTGGCCTGAGAAATGGCTGTGGCAAGGAAGAGTCATTGTAGCGTTATATGCGCATGGACACACAACAGCACACATTTGCTGTTTACTGCTGAGTATCACATAGCAACAAGGAGCATCTGGAATCCTGCTAAGTCTAACTTGTGCTGCCAGCCCTTTGCAGTGCCGTGCTAAGTCAATGACATTGGCTCCTGGCAGTCGTTGAGAGGCTCCCCCCCTCTCCGCCCTTTGGCATGCCACGCAGGTACGCCCCCGAGAGCATCCTGTACGGCAAGTTCTCGTCCAAGTCGGATGTGTGGAGCTACGGGGTGACCCTGTGGGAGATGTTCTCGTACGGCGAGGACCCCGTCATCCAGGGGGTCACCCAGGAGAGCCTTGGCAGCGAGCTGCTCGGGGGCAAGCGGCTGGCCTGCCCGCCTGACTGCCCCACCGACCTGTACCAGCTCATGCTGCTCTGCTGGGCCACCGACGCCCACCAGCGGCCCTCCTTCGCCCGCATCAAGGAGCGCGTGCGCGCTCTGGGACCCTGAGGGGGAGGAGCAGGGGCTCAGAGTCGCCTGTTTACGTACCTCCCCTCTCTCCTCTGGCTGCTCGACAAAGCGCCGGTGGGTGGTCTGCTCCCTGTCCCTCTCATGTTTCCTTTCTCGTTGATGACAGAGGTGAGCTTGCGCCTACCTCCATATGTGCGAGTAAGCGCTGTTTTGGCCTTACGAGACTGTGGTGCTGCTGGAAGGCGTTGGGCTGCGGCACTTCATGAGTGGTTGGCAGTCATTGATTAGTAGAGGGAAATGTGAAGTAACAAATCAAAAACAAGAAACGAATCCCTGGCACTAGTCTGAGAGGGCAGCATTTCCAGGAAATCTGCAGCTCCAGTCTCTACTGGCACATTTGTCTCGAATTATGGATTTGCTTTGGGCTAGTAGGACCTACCTTAATTTGCAATCGACGGACGGCTTACTGTTGGTGTTTTTCCGGGCTACAAGTTTGTTTTCTAGCACAGAAAGAACTTCCCTGTAGCCTTTGGGGTATAAGGTGGGGTTCTCTTTATGGCAACCTAGCCGGCTTTCCCGCATATTGCACCACGCTACATCCCAGCATGTCAACCATGTGGGTGCTGTACCTAAAACAGTTTAACGAGGTCTGCCAATACAAGAGCACAATAGGCAACAGTGGCGGAGCACAGTTGTCGTTTGGGATAGCCCAAAGAAGTGTGTGAGCACAAGGCTCAATGGTGTTCGCAAATCACGCCATCCGGTCGCGTCAGACAGCTTGCAAGAAAGACAGCCCACCTGAGATGGGTCTCCGTTGCAGTTGCCGTTGCACGTCGATCTCCCGTGTCCATTTTCGTGGATCTCCAACTAGCGTGTGGGTGCGGGGAGCATTGCTGCCATTTCGCAGGGCCCAGCCGAGCTAGTGGCGCCCTCTGACGTCGAGTGCTCGGCACTTCACCCTGCTAGTCACGTCCCTTCCGGGCGGCACACACCAAGTCGGGATCGCCGATCTCCCCGATTGTCACAGCTTCTTTTTTGCAGGGATAAAGTTGTAGCAGAATTTGGCCTGAAAGTTTGGCGAAACCTCAATGTCAGCATTTTTCAGAGTAGTATTTATTGTCACTTTGCTGGCAAGAACATTCAGTGGAAGTCTTTTATGGCCAAATGTAAGAAAAAACATCATTTGTCGCATGGTTTGATTGAAAGAGTGATTCTCAGCCGCAAGTAAGCTGAGGGCTCTCTATAGACTGGCTAAAATGGTGCGAATCGCCTGGGGATTGTAGGATGGTGATGGGGAATGTATTGCCAATTCAGTTTAGTTGCACACTCAAAGTGTCACTCTCACACATGGTGTTTTTGCTTTTCGACACCTTTGTTGTCACCTAAAAAGCCAATAGAAGGGTGCGTGCTATGTTAACATCCAGCTTGCACTATATGCATGCCATATATGCATGCCAGAGTTTTACATTGCTAATGTAAAAAATATACATTACTGAAAGTGCACTTGAGGCCTTTGTGGACCTTCATTCCAGAACAGTTTCGCTGCTCGAAGATTTCCTTGTCATGCAGCTAGCTCACATTCTGGTATTCTGTTTTTGACACGAGATCAGGAAAGCTTGAAATCAGATTAACATTGTTTTACTGCATCCGTCCGACGGCCAGTTTTTGCAGTAATGCTTTGGACACTTCACACTGGTGTCTCAGTGTGGAATTTTGCGCTCTTCAAAGTGCAGACATGACCAGTGAGCTTGCTGTGACTGTCAGGCTGGTCACATTGCCCTCATCTACATTGCTGTCTGCATAGACACCCCACAAAACTGCGCTCTCGCCAGTGCTGATGAGTTTCTGTAGGAGATGGCTACCCAAAAAATGGTTTCCCCGAGGGTTTAACAGTTATGGTGATCTCAATTCTTGTAGCCACAAACATGACTTTACTGCCATGGAATACAGGCATGTATGCAGTACATGCTGTTTTTCAATTATACACGATGAAGTGTGTTATTGGAGCCTCTATAATCATGGCGACAGATCAATTTTTAGGCGTGGCGAGGTGTGAGTGGCACTCTGGAGCATCCTCATTAAGTGGTGCATTGAAGGGCGTTTAAGATCTGTCATGTTTATCACACCAGTTTTGTATACCAAGAAGCCTGTTTGCTGAGGAGTTGTGCGCTCAAAATTAAACAACTCTACCCGCTGTTCAACTGCTTAGAGTAGTGACAGTTTCAGTGTAATTGAGGTCTATTATGTCAATGATACGCTGATGCTGGTCCTACTTGCCTAGCGAATGAAAAAAAAAGCTTGTGCTGTTTAAAATTTGAATTCTTGTCCAGTGCATTCTGAGTGCTGTTCCCAATTTCCGGGCACAAAATTTGAAGAACAAAATGCAGCCATATGCCAGGTTTTACACAACCGTAGTCACACCTGCTGTCCAGCATGTTCTTGTACACAACCACTAGATAACGACCAGATACCTTTGGAGTACTCTGCCTGGTCTTGCAGATGCAAGATCAGTCGGTTGTTTTGTTCTTTCTCACACTGGGCTAATTGCTGTCTCCCCTTTGATCTGGAGGAGGGAGCAGTTATTAAGAAGGGGCTGCTTTGAAACCCATTTCAGTAACATCATTTATGGGGGAATCCCAGATGTAGTAAACGAAGTCCCCCGCCTTCAGTGTAGTGCAGTAAAACCTCATTACAACAAAGTTGAAGGGGCAGTTGTAATTGCTTCGTTGTAACCGTTACTTCGCTATAGCCAATGCCCATTTTTACCGACAATTTACATGCAAGAGAGGATTCTGTCGCCACCAAAACTCGCAGCGTCCCACGAAAATAAAAAAAAAAACAAGCGAAAAGAAAAAAGAGAGAAGAATTGCTAATAATATAAAGATTTTGCCCACATACTGATGGCAGTATGTGCGGTGCTACAGTTTGGCTCAAGGAAGTGTTCGTTCAAGTACTACATCCTTTGGTGTATTCTCCGCCTGTCAGAAGGTGAACATGTCTGCCCGCAGTTGTATATTTCATCTGTGGGTAATGTGCTCAGCGCGTAGTAGTGCAATACACCACGCTCAGAAGTGCTGCTCACATTAGTGGATACCATGGCTTGCACGTAGAAGAAGTGGTTAATTAAGGAGACATGTATAGTTAAAAAAGTAAGACCATGCTTTGGCTGTGCGTAGTTGCAAGCAGTTGGTTTTTGTCTGAAAGGGGCCAACTAGCTGGGCTATAATTTACAATGTTTATTCTAAAATCGTTTTAAACGTTGGTAGTTGGTCTATGTGGGGGTGGGACTAAAAGAAGGCTGGACTTGCTACGTTTTAAGTGGGCAATCCACTTATAGTGAAACTGTCACCTATATGACTGCACTGTTTTCATATGTGACAGGGGCTACGGCGTTCCACAGACTATCCTGCAAATCATGGTAGTTGATATTCTGTGGTTTGCTATAGTGTCGTCACAGTTTAGATAGACGAGCGTCACATATGTTTATAAACAGTGGTAACCGTACGGATAGCACCAAAATAAAAAAGTGATTTCTGTGGCAATTTTAAAGTTCGATATTTTAAAGCTTGTACCTATCTACACAGGTTTATCTGCGTGCTTCAGATTTATTTAGGTACGTAGAAGTGCAATCAGGCATTTTAAATGTGCCATCAGTGGGGTAGAGCAATCTTTTTATTCATTGGCCTCACTTTTTCTTTTTGTAATAAACTGGTTGCAAAGTACCTAAAATTAGATTTTACTGTATCGAAGCGACTTCTCAAGAAATCATAATTCTTATGCATTGCGGCTCTGTTTGACAGTGCAGATATGAAGCATGCAAATCTATCATAGCAGAACATGCTACACTAGAAGCTACATTTATTTGACATAATTGACGCAATCAAACATTTGTTACTTTGTTCCATTTTAGTTTTTATGGCTGTACTTGTTATGAAAACCAAAAACAATACGGTTTTGTAATTTGGCTTAAATTTTGGGACGAAACCATGACTGCCAGAACTTTGAGGTTATTTAAACTGCAAAATGATTTATTGGCCGCTATACAGAAAACTTTTTTCTGGGGTTTGTATGGTCTGGGCCAGAACATTTTAGTATTCAGTAAATCTGGAATGCAGGGCTTTAATTGCGATTGTGTTACCACTCTGTATAAGTACAGCAACAAAAAAAATTAGTTCAAGTCTGTTTTAAAAATGTTTGCTTGTTCTTGCACTTGCGTATGCCAAGGGACAGTGTTTATTGTTACAGTTTATCCCTGCACTCACCTGCATTTTTCAGACTCTTCTATAATGTATGGGCGGTCTTATGTGGGTGTTGGTACATTTAAAGTGTCGATGACATAAGTTTGTACCTGAGCATAATCAAAGAGAGAGATGTGGAGAGATGTATTAATTAGTGCAGCTATGAAAGGCTTCTTTAATTAATTCAACTTTTCTTCTGTTCAAATCTTGAACCAGGATGCTATATTTTATGTACTTAAGCCAGCTACAGTTACGTTTATGCTACCGCCTGTTTGACCTGATGTCAGCGTTACTATGGATGTATGTTTTTGCATTGCTTTATCCTCTTTTTTTAATCCTTTTCGATACCTTTTGTAATTATCCTTAGTATTTTTGACAGTCTGACTGTCCGTACTATGTGTGCATATATTTTGTCCCGACATCTAATATATTGTGACAGGTTTCTGTAGAGAATGGTGTGCTGTATTATGAAATTGCCCTTTTTAATGTTATGCTACTGGGTGTTCTATTTCATATTCTAAATGTTTATATGGACGCTCTTCAACTAGCACATGTTTTATTCAAGGCACATGTCAATAATGGGAAATGTCGATGATGAGACCTTATCTTATTTTCTCGCTCTAAAATAGATGTGTAGATTGTTAGTGAAGCCCTTTTAGCTGACACTTATGGACTGTCATTCTGTTTGAAAATGAAGCAGATGCTACTGGGTCGTGATTGACGCTAAAGGTGTGACAACTACTGCATTCTGAGCGTTTTTCAGCAGGTGGTATCGATTGTAGTTGTTCATGCTCATGCGAAACGTTGCTCAGTGTTGGGGTGCACGAACGGACATGTGCTTAGCGATGGTGCATACATTTTCGCATCTTTTGCCTCCTCTGACGGCACAGAGTGGGCAAGAAGATCTCAGCAATGCGAAGATCTCATCAATCATTCCATTAGCGTGATAATGGCACTGATACTTCCAGCTAGCTTTCGTGCACCACGGAGTAGCAAGTTCTTTATTTTTTTTCCCCAGCTGGCATTTAGGCTCAGCTTAACACACAGAATTGTGTAAGGCATAAGCGGCCTCAAGCTCAAGTGTGGCGAGTGAAATGCAATGTACGTACTCATAATTGCTGGGTGTAAGTTTTATTTCGCTAAGAGACCGTGTGGGCTGCAAACATCGTTTCTGCGCTTGTTTGGCTTCTAGGCGTTCATTGGCCAACTGAGGCAGAGGAAATGTTTGGTTTTCTTTTTTTTTTTTTTAGCAAAAACAGGCCCCCGTTGTATGTATTGCTGTGTTTTGTGATGTTTTGATTCCGTTCTTGACTTTTGGGCATCTGTAATAATGTTATAAAAAAGTGATACTTACTCCAGAACTTTCTTCTCACATAACCTTTCATAAACTTAAAAAGAATCTTGCATGCCATGTTCTGTTCTTTACTACATTTTCCATTATAATCATATCATATTGGCCTCAGGGTCGTACCGGGGCGCCACCTGTGTATGACATCAGTGGTAGAATGCCACTTTATGTCATTAGCTAGCACACTGCATTTCTCTTTCCGGTGCTCCCCATGTAGCCTTAGTGTGCATGGCACAAGAATGTAGCCTGGTGACCACGTTATAGGATGTACCTGGCAAGCAAACGATAGCGTGGTGTCCTCGCTGACTACCTGGCGTCCTAGGTGCTATGTCGCGGTTCACGTGCACAGCCAATAAAGTTGCTCTCGAGAAGCGTACAAATTGTGAAGCGTGCACAGGAACAAACTACAGCACACAAGAACAGTCAGTCTTCTTGGGCATGAAGAATGACACACAACACAAAAAAGGGTAAGGGGAGAGAAAAGACAGTGCTTTACCGCCCGATCCTTATTATTATTTTTTTTCCCCATGAAACACTTAATTATGAATGAACGAAATCAGAAAAGGCCCGACCACAGTAGTGGTATTCGCACACCGCAAATGAACAAGAAAAAACACCGATAAAGCTTGATTGTGACCAAATGTGGCATGCCACTATGTAGGATCAAGCATCCCACCTGTGACTCAAATCGATTGCAGTGCAGGTTCCTCCAGTGGTGACCCTTGGGGCCAATAGGTATTGACCGCATAGTTTCTCTTAATGCAGGACCCTTTCCGCTTAAAAAAAAAAAAAAAAAGAAGATCGTAGGGAAAATATGTGAAACAACTTCATCACTGTCCAAGTGCCTGCAAAAATCGAGCTGAGCCTGTTGTACAAGAAGGCATGACCTAGCAGTTTTAAGTAGTACCGTTTTTGATTGCTAACAAAGGTTGAAACTACTTTTCAAGAATTTGCTTTCCTCACTAGGTGTAGTGATGAGGACTGTACAAACTTTAGCTGCTTTCAAGTGGTGCTGGTCTTGGAGTATATGGGTTGGCACAGATATCTACTTCCACTTCTGCACTCTGTTCTTTACAAATAATTCTGTTAGTGTCAAGTCTTGTTAAAAGTTGTTAGTTCAGTTAAATTGGATGGCTTACACTTTGTGGCCATTCATAGCCTACGTAGATGTGCTCAGCTGCCTTCGCATCTGTGCATTTTGAGCGTAGAGGCGGTGCTTGCTCCTTTTGAGAGAAATACTCAGCTGAGCGGTCTTACAAATACTCTCACTGTTTTCACACGGGGACGTTGGTGGAGCACAACAAGAGAAATTGCCTTGTGGTAGTCCTGCAGTTGTTGGCTTTAGTAGTTGGAAGATAGTGCATCTTCAAAGCTAGTTTGACGAAGCATTAACGCTGTCAAATTGTTTGAAAATGAGCGGTGAACCTTAAACTATTTTTGTACTTTGGAAATGCGTCTAAAATGTGTGCCTTCGACGCTTTAAGCAACTTGAAACGAAGCCTTGCTTCATGGCTGCTTCAAAATATAGTGTGTCGATGTTTAATTTTGCTACCACGTAATTTGCTGGCAAAGAAAAAAAACAATGTCTTTCTGGCTCATTTTGGGCTTTTAAAATGAACTCCTAATTCTGTCAAGGTTTCTAGGGCACAGCATGGTATGTTGGTTGGTTGATAATGCTCAGAATTGCAGTTTTGTTCTGGCTCCAAACGTACCGATGTTTCATGGTATTGGAACTTCTTCAGAGCTAGGTGGGCTTGTCTTGATAACTGTGTGATAAATAGCTTGTATGTTTTTGACCGTCAGAAGTGCGTCTGCAGTTGCTATAAGGTTCTGTGTGTTCAACTGCTCAGGCTAAGCTATATCATTCTGCTGTTATGCCAAGTCTTGTGTCTGTGTGGCGTATATAGCTTGCATGCAGTGTCTTAAAACGCGCTTTGGCGTGCCGTAACCGCTTTCACTCAAATGTTGTTTCAATGTGGTGGCATGTGCTGTCTTCTATGGCTCCAAAAGTAATAGGTGTCGTGCGTCACTCATTCCCTATGTGCACTGTGGTTGATGCATGTGCAGCGTTTTCATTGTAGTGTCCCTTCTGTTTTTTTTTTTTTTTTTTTTTTTTTTGACATAGTGTTCAGTGGGTCCGAGTTCAAGGGGTACTTTGAACAAGAATGCCATTTTTTTATCTGTGTCAAAAGTTGACCAGCATTATACGTTCACATTTTGTCCATCTCTTTACTGAAGTGTCTTGGGAAGCTACTTAGCGCGTGCAATGCGAGAGGCAAAGGAAAAGTGTAGACGATGTTGATGGGGCACCAAATGTCACCGACGCTTGAATTGCCAGACCTTGCCACGTTCCTTTTGTATTTCTTCCCTCTCTCCGCATCTTTGCTTTGTGCGAAGCCACTCGCTCTTTTGCTCAAGTGGCAATACCATGGGTGAAGAACGTGGCGGTAGACGGCTTGTATCACCTGCACACACCTTGGATGGATGACATACTCGGCGTTGCGCGTCTTGTTGGCCACGTGTTCAGCTGTTGCCGGTGCTTTCTCAGTGCTCGCTTACCTCCTGGTCTCTTGAGGAGTTGGGCTGGGCTCCCAGCGTTGTGTGGGGAGCTGGTGATGCCCGCTTTTAGCTGGGACCATGCTTTATGAACTGGAGCAAGACCATATTCTGCTAGCGTAATGTATGTCTGATAAGCTTGCCATATTTTTTGCTTTCTGGGCATGTAAGAGGAAATGTGCTGTACTAAAGCTATCTGGATTGTTGTAGGTTATAGTTATGGAGCAGTTGGCATTTTGAGTGCAATTCTGAGTGGTCACAATGACTTGACTGCTGTCGCAGGCGAAATTCAGCTGAAGTTCGCAAGACTGTGTAGCGCATTGATTGTGTTTCATGACTGCTTGCTCAGGAACAGGAGGACGTGAGGGAATTGAAGATTGAAGTGCGAAGAGCTTCGACACAGTCTTGAGTGTGGTTGTCTCACGGAAGTCAAGTTCGCTGTGATACCGTAACGATATCAAAAGCTCGTGTTTTGGGAAAGCATGGCTATTTTTTATAGGCACCACACACCTTGACTTGACACTCAGTGTGTTGTTGGATTGTGCGGTGGCCAACGGAAATTTTTACACTGTGTGTCAGCTCGTTCTTTTTGGTATTTCAAGAAAAATACGCAGGAACAGCTTGAATGTGACTTTTGGAGGCAGTTTCTTTTTTTCCACCAGCTGGGCATTATGTGTGCTGCTGTACGAAATAGCTCCTTGAACAATTTCTTAACATTAGCCAACTTTAAATTTAATCTTGGTGCACATCGGGCAGCCTTTATCGGAAACTAGTTGACAGAAAAGTTCTGAAACTGGCCTGTGGCTTCGCACATGCATTGCCAAGTTTTGTCATAAGGTGCGATGCTGTTCTAGCTTATACGGTCAATCTAGTTGTCCTGGCTACAACTTAGTCTCCAACTGCCGTGTATTTGGCTGCAATCTTTGGGGAAACTTATGGTGGTGTAATGTATCATGCATAGTGACAGCTGGGTTCTGTTAGGTAAATCCATTAACAACCCTGTGGGTTATGTAGGTACAGTACAGTAGTGGGTACAGGCTAAGGAATTGTGCGTTTTATCCACCTCGATTAAATAGGGATGTAAAAAATGCCCCGTGTGTGGTAATAGCAGGCTAGCTTAATGCATTTTAAATCTTATACATGGGCCAGCGCATAACTGCATAACCTTCAGAGATTCATCACTAACGGCTTCATCTGTTAGCAGTGCAGATAGTGAAGGAATCTGGTTTTTCAGTGCACAGCAATGACTTTGTGATCAGTAGACGTGTTAGTTACTGCATGTGGCTTGTAATATCATGCAGTCTTTGTGATATTTCTGTTTACGTCATTGTATGCTCTACAGAGTGGAGTGTCTACAACTAGCTGGTCTCCATGTACGCTTGGTCAGCTGCACAGTTTATTCTGTGCTTTCAGCAACACATTTAGATAATGTGCACTGTGTGCATTCATAATGAGATATTACACAGTACCTGTATAGCACCAGGCGAAGTGGATTTAATGCCGTAAGGGGGATGAACCGTGTTCATTTTTGTAAAACTACCTCGCAAAGAGGCAATAATTGTTGGCCGTCACAGACGCTGTGTAATGGTGCTATTGTACACGTTTCTCGCAATCAGGTTGCTGGCGCGAAGCCATATCCAAGATATGATGTTCGCTTGTTACTGTTGACTGGTTGCTGACGATTTAAATTTACTCAGAAGTGTTATGTGTTACTACTTTGACACCTGTTGTACAGGCTGGATACATTGACTTTGCCATACACATTGGCTTTTATCATCCTCAAGTGCTGAAGCTGACATGCATCAAAAGGTGTGTGAAATCTGCTTGGTGCGGTGTTGCATAGCTGTTGATAAAAGTGCAGATGCACGGTCAAAATTTTCATTGCTTTTAGTCTGTTTTATGCGTCCCTTTGCTTGCACCATTAGGTGGTCGTAGGTGCCGGGGTAATGCTGAATGCTGTCCTCATGCTAGTCGAATGTGGCGGTCATCTGAAGCAGAACTCTAGTTATCAAGTTTGCACATTTCTCTGGTTTTTGCCAGTGCCGCAGCAACTGGGCACTGTTCTCGAAATACATGTGCACTTTTGCTCATGTCAAAATGATTCAGCTCGCTTGTGAACTTATTTTTGGGACGGGTACGTTTTACGAGTTTGTGCCGAGCCAATTTGCGCACTGTGCAAATGATGTAAAGATGAATGTACAAATAAAGTGTGTTCCATAGGTTGTTAATGGAACACTAAGAGTAACAAGTGTCATTTTTTAGGTAGTAAGCATTAACTTTTCTCATATGGCCTTGAGGCTATTTTTTTCTTCTTTTTGCACCAAGCCTGAGCTTTTGTTTAATGTTTGGTACTGACCTTTAGTAGGATGCACTGGTTTCATGTGCTATGCATCAACAGTTCATGGTAGGACCTGGCAAATAAAACTGTTTTCGTTACTTATGGACCAAATGTAACCATATTAGGAGTATTTCTGTAGCTGGCCATCCTGATAACAAAACTGAAATCAGTTTTGAAATCAAAACTGAATTACAAGAATAATTATCATCACAAAGTCGCCTCGAGATTAATTAATCAATTGGGTGAATACTGCACAAGATTTTCGCACCAGTATGATCGGAACGGTCTTTCATACGCAATGAAGCTGTTATCTGTTATTTCCATGATGCGTCAAGGAAAACGTTTCACTGTCATTTTGATATAGGAAATATTGTTGATGTGGAAACTAAGGTACTGCATTTTGAAGTGACATAAAGAATGGAAGCACTCGTGTAATTGGGATATAGGCTTCCGCTAGCACTGAATTCACAGCTGAGATATAAACACCGCTCAGTGCCTATGTCAACAAGTGCAAAGTGTGTTAGCCTGTAGCTAGTGCACAGTGGAGCTGCAGATAAAATTAATTGACATAAGTGGAATTGTTACACTAGCTTAGTTCAAAAAGCCAGAAAAAAAAAAAAAAAAACATTGGGGTAGCGCAACCACTTGCAATAATTGTATTCAGAAGGAACAAAAAGCTGCCATGTTGAACTTGCCTTACCAAATTAAAGTCCTTGAACCCATTGACACCATTTACATACATTCGCATGTCTGCATCAAACGAGAACACATAAACATCTACCGCATACTTTGGAGAGCACCTGCCTCCGAGAGTCGGCAAGACATCGGTAGGTGCGGTTGCTATACAACTGTCTCACCGAATAGGTTGCAACCAGTCCAAAACCTCCTTTCCACAAGTGCACAAGAATTCCAGTATTCTGGTGAACCTGACGCCATGCTGCCCAGCCTGGCCATCTGTAGAAGTGCATGGGCAGCTTGCACTGGGTGGTAACAACTGCAAGCCCACTTTTCGAGTCGACGGCATTTGTTCTGCTCGCTGTAAAAATTTACATGCTTACCTCGAAATCCAGGTTTTATGACTGAGCAGACAGTTTTCGTTGACGAAGGTTTGGTGTCGAACTTTTTTCGCCTCCTCTACAGATTCGACTCTAATTTGACTGTGCAGATTTTACTCTAGTGCTGTTGGAAGATGATGAGTTTAACCTTAGCGTACACTAAACCTTCATGCAGGCCGCTGATTATACCATATTTGCTTGGTGCTTTAAGAAATTTGGTGCCATGATACGGAGGGTATAAAAGAAAATGCAGTCAGAACAGAAATTATTAAATTGATTGCTGCCAGGGGGCTCTCTATGGGAACTGGAGAAATGGGGAAAAATAAAAGTAATGGCCCCTGTCAGGCGACACTTGACCATTGTTTATTGAGCCCCTCACTTAATCTTACTTATCTCTTTGGTGTACAGGCTCCTGTGATGGTCAGTCACCTTAGCGTGCACTAAACCTTCATGCAGGCCGCTGGTTATACCATATTTGCTTGGTGCTTTAAGAAATTTGGTGCCATGATACGGAGGGTATAAAAGGTCCCTGTATATGGGAGTTGGTCAGTACATTCTGGGTAGGCATTCGGGTGCAAAACTGTCGCAACCTGTTGGCGGTAAGAGAGTGGGTGCTGAGTGGGTTTGTGTTGCTTTGTGGTTATAGGGATTGATTAGGTACTTTTGGCGACGCCTTCGGTGATGAAGACCTCCGTAGCCGTCAGAACTAGTAGGTCCAACGGGGAATTTCCTTTCCGAGTTTCAATTAATAGGGTCGTTTTGTGTAGCTAATTGTGTAGAATGCGCCGATTGTCCAACCATGAATGACATACCAGAAGAAGAGTGAAGCAGTGAAGGGCTTTCCTGGCAGCATCATGTGTGGTTTGGTTTTCCGACATGCACTGCGCATGGCAATGATTGCAATCTCCTTAGACCCCGAGATTGAGACATGAGGCGTGCTGCTGTATTAGACAATGTATTAGATAACAAAATCATTATAAAAAAACCAGTAAATTTAAGGATACATTTTATACCTTTTGAGTTACAAGACTGAGTACACCCTTTGTCAAAATTTTCTAGGCCAAACCTAAGCCTACTGGACCACAAAGAATTCAAAGAATACGCTTTACGTTTTATTGTGACAAAATTATTTTATGAGAGTAAGAAAGAAACGACTTTTCTCTAGCTTTCCGGCATAAAACGTCTCGGAGCTCACCTTGGACATTGTACATTGAATTTTTTATGGCCTGCGCACTTTCGGCTCGGCCTAGAAAATTTTGACAAAGACTGTACTTTCACAAATGCTTGTCACAACAGAACATCCCATATTGAAATGAGGTGATGCAAATTCCTCTAGTTTACATTACCTGAATGGTATTGTTTACACATCTTTTAAAGTAAAAACCATATATATATATATTTTTTTTCAATTTCTAATTCGAACTAGCTATTGTCGTGGTGTGCCTGTTACACTGCCACACTCAGTGGTTTTCAGGCAGAACCCAGCCAGTTGATGCTTGACGGTTGGGACTCAATTCCCACCAGGTACCATATTCAGGCAGGCTGACTGCATTCTGTGTAGGGCCAAGCTTTGCTGCAGCAGTTGACCAAGAGTCAGTTGACCTCTGTTTATTGGGGTTGGTCTGTGTCTTTACTTTTTTTGTTAGAAGACAGAGACCACGATTGTGAACTCCTGGGACATCGTCAGTGGTCGTGTGGGGATGCTTATATCCTGATGTGGAACGCACTGGAACAGAAGGAAAAGACAAAGTTGCTTTCAGTATTGGAGATCGAGGCCAGAAATAATGCCGACCCAGCTACGTGTCTGCTAGCTAGCCTGCTGCCATGATGCAGGCTAGTGAAAGCCGTGATGGAGCTGAAACGCGCTTGTTCTTGTTGCACAAATGAATGAGTTTCATGCTCAAGACGCACACACACAGAGGTAAAAAAAGAAATAAACAAATTAATGTATTCCTTTCCTCGAGAAACACGTTTGCACAGGCAGCCTTACCTCAGTGAAAATGAAAACTACCAAAACTGAAATGCAATGACTGCAAACAAAAAATGAAACGCTTTTCAAAATGAAAACAGTTTTGCCAAAATCAAAACGCAATGACCAAAATAAAAACGCTAAGCTATTGATCAACCAGAACGAAATCCCTTCACTTTGCTGATCTTCACCCGGATGCAAATGTTAGCTGGGTATATGATGTTGTAGGTCATTCTTCTGCGATTATTGGGAACATTTACGTTCTTCAGTGGCTTCCCGCTCTAACGCGGAGCGAACCATGTGCAGCCTGAGAAGAGAATTTATTATAAAACCACATATCAGCACGCAGCGACTAGTGGTAACAGCGCTGCCCGAAAAACAGAAAAACAAACTCCAATCAGTTTCCAAATACTCCGGGCAGTCAACACTTTGCACGACAAATGTCTATGGTGGTAAAACAAGCTACTCCGAAATCAATCCATAAAAAGTTCACATGCGTTCACAGAAAGAGTGCATAAACTCGTTGAAAGTCAATACGGCACAGCCTACCCATGACGTGCTAGAAGGTAACCTGCCCGACGAGAGCGAGCGACCACATACGATGTAGTGTGATGCGAGCAAGGACGCTTGGTTTCCATTGTGGTGGGACATAGTGCAACACTTGGGCTTGTGCGCCAGGAGCAAACTGCAGGCGAGAACGGCGCCCGAGAAGAGGAATCCCTCGGAGGGTTTCAATCTATAAACTCTAACAGGGGCACAGTTAACACTTTATTTCTGGCTAATCACCCCGAGTGGGTACATGCCAAAAACGACTTCAAAGGCATTATCATCCATCATTGGGGAAAGTTGGCTTTTTCACAAGGCGTGTCGGTGCAAGCTCACCGATACAAGCTTCGCTTGAAAATTTATCATTCCTTCCTAAAGAAAGTTGAGAGAAGCATGAAAGCTAAAAGTTTGTCCAACCACGCACGGCCTACCCATTCCGTGCTAGAAGGGGAAAGGGAGAGAGAGAGAGAGAATACATTTAATCGAGCCATTTCGCTTAGCTTGCTACGCCATATGAAGAAACAAAAACATGAGGGTCTGCGAATAAAAATAAATAAATAATTAGAAAAAGTGAGGTGATGCGCACGAATTTTCAAGCACATACACAGAGTTAGGCAGTGAAGTTTGCCAGTGCTACGCAAGAACACCAACAAAGCTTTGGTAGCCCGTACAGCCTGGCGTGGGTCCGACCAAGGGCTCAAAATTACACTCAGTTCAAGGCCTACATGGTGCGGCATACACAAAGATGCTAAGAGTCTGCCTTGATGCTATGAACTTTGGACAGATGCAGATGACATGTTTGATATGTTCTGTTACGTTGCATGTTGAACAGAGTGGCGAAGAGTCCTACTGAATTTCGCAGAGGAAATGCCGTGTGTATGCCACGTTCACACGTAGGCGATGCAGTACAGCTTCCTCACACTTGCTGAGCTTACCCAGCCGAAAAAAACCATTGGCCGACCAATTGGTCCAATTTGCCACCCAATGGGTCCAAATGGAAACCCAATGGGCCCAATTGGACCTATTGGAGCGATCCGAATTGGGCCCATTGGCCCGATTAGGATGGCCAGTTGGGCCAATTGGGCCCATTGGCTCCAACTATAAAGTTAATACTACTGACTGCTCCAACATGATGACCCAATCGGGGAACCATTTTGGATAGTATTTGGATAGTATTCAATTACGACAACAAATGGCTGAAATTTAATTCTCTCTCTCACCCTTAAAGGGGGCCTGAGATGGATTTCAAAGTGTTTTTGTTTGTGTCAGAAATCTACTCTATAGTTCTTGTAGAAACAAGTCCCAAAATAGTAAGCATATTCGCTCACGCTAACAAAAGTTATTACCCCGACGAGACAGAACTATTTGTTGGCTCGGCGGCTTGCGATGACGACATAGTCCGACCTCATCCGAGGCGAAGCACTCATTTCATGGTTGGCCGCCGGAATGTCCGCGATTTTTGACGGCGGCGGTTTGGTTTAGAGCGTCGTCGTTACCATGGTTACTTCAGCGAGTGGGTCGCACATGAGACGACGACGTCCTTTTTTTTTTTTTTTTAAGCTACCTTTTCAGTCTTTACGGACTTTGGGCAGGAGATACTGGTGATTGCGGAAGTCGACCTTGCATGCGCGAAAGTTTCCGTGAACGGTAACTTATTTTTACCGTCGCTACATAGCGATACAGAGGCTAGAATTTCTACCGACTGTAGTAGCGAGCCCCCTGCGCCGGCGAAATGTACGCTCGCGTTTTGATTAGATTGCCGGAAAGTTCCGAGTGAACGCCCTCCCCCGAAACATCGCCCACCCCCTTTTACGGGTGAAATATTCAATTTACTGAAAGACGCGCGCCCACCCCGTAAAATCCATGGCTTTAGCGCCGATGAGTGAACAAAACAAACCCGAATAATCTCTTCGTGTGTAGATGCGGTCACTTATTCGTCCTTTCCGCGCTTGACCCGAAATTTCGCCCATCTCGTATTTTTCACTTGATATCACTGTACTTAAATTTGGGTGGGCGTTCTTCCGGAACTTTACGGCAGAGCAAATGCGCTGTGCTCTGCGCTTCATGCAAGCAATCTTAGTTGATGTTATTTACTACATTCTTGCTAAATGATGATCAGGAGCACAATAAATGACAATTTTTTTTAGAATGAGCGAGCAAAATTTCCGCCCCTACTCCAGCTTCCCACGCGTTTAATGGTTCAGATGTCTTTATGAACTAGCATAGCTTTTTTATGCTTTCAAAATCGTCTTGGGCAAGGTAATATACGTAACTGCGGAATCATTACAATATATCTTACTCATTTTATATCGAAATATTTCGCGGAGGCGTGAATTCTGGTTAATGCAATACTTGGATCTAATTGTTCCCACTAGATGGCGGCGTCAACGTCATGTTTTCGATTTTTTAAGCTCTACAGTAGAAGTATACGGCTCTTTTTTTAAAAAAATTATTGTATTGTGATAGTTCAATCTAAGACGTCTAAGATTCAAGCCATTTCAAGCGTAAGCGAACAGTTCTGGGCAACAAACGTTTGTGTCATTTGCTTTGCGACAAATTCGCCAGATGTCGCTACTCGGCAGAGCCGGTAAGCCGGAATGCAGAAACCGCAGAGTGCAATCCTTTCGTTTTCAGCGGCAAACGGCCACTCTTGCTTCATTTAACACGGTAAACGGTAAAGCGCGCTAAGGACACTAGGCAACAGGTTCATTCAGAAGGCCGGTGCAGCAAACCACACTTTCTGCAATCATGACTTGATGGGAAGCAATGAAATGAAACTCTTTGGCAGTTGTCGTTACGGGATGAGCATGCTCTTGCCCTTGTCGCGACCGCCGCAGAGAATCAGCTGCGACAGCGTTTGGGCTTGAACTGATTTATACAGCCCGCGTGAGCGCACTTGAGCGTGCGCCTCGTGATCACGAGCAGTGCCCGGCGTCGTCCAAGCGCTGCGTGCGGAGCTCCTCCTCCGTCGTCGGCGCGGCGCTCCCTTGGCGCGCCGTTCGTTACCACCTCTGAAACAACGTCGATGATACGCTCGAAACACAGATGGTGCAAAGAATCCTTTCGGGTACAGCGTCCAAGAAAGCAAATGCAAAGAAAACTGATGATACTCTAACACCAGACACGGAGCGCTGAGCGATCACGCTGGCTGCAAGCGTCGTTGCTCCTGCGCTCACTGTATCCTTCCGCCGAGAACGGAGGAGCGTCAAGCCCGGTTTGGCCCGGCTTTACACTCCGGTATAAAACAAACATGTGTGACTGTGTAAAAGCACCCACACACAAAAGATGTTTTTTGTAGCTTTCTGATGTTTTTACGCTCGTAAAAAATTGATTAAATCAAGAGCGCACAAACACGTCACGATTAGTTCAAGAAATAGCCGTTGCGCTCCGATACCATCGACCCCCCAAAAACCCCCATCTCAGGGGCCCTTTAATTTGAAACCTTCAGAAATGTTCAAAACTTGCAACCTTTACAAATGTATATTTATGAGGCAATTAATTTTGATATTACAATCAGCAATTCAAGATAAAGTTCTTAAAAAAACATAACAAACACACTAATGAAAACTTTCCGACACCTTGGCAAAATTGTTTTGAAATAAAACCCCGATCCAATCCAATCGAATCCAATCCATAGACGGACAGTGGATAAGTGATATTCAACGTGGTGTTGGCGGTATAGGTAGTGTAGGCGTGTTGATCGGTTGCACACGCAGTCTTCTCTGACTGCATTGCATTGGAAATGTAAGGTAGTCTGCAAGAGTGTGAGAAGTGGCGACGATGATATCGCACACCCATAGCAGTGTGTTTCAAGATGCATCTTTACGCTGAACGCCGCTAAGCCTCGCACCGAAGGAAGAGTGTCTCTGTTTATGTGAGTATACTGTTTATATGTAAGTTTTTCTTGCCATTTTCACCAATCATAGCGTGAGCGGTGTTATTAAGAATTAATTTGTCTGCCTAAATATATTTCAGGGCTGTTCATGTTACGATTGACGGGTTCACGACATCGCCGCGCAACGCAGTTCGCCATGCATGGGACGTTGTTGAAGAGGTGAGCTCACGTCTTTCAACATTTCAGTGCCTTGTTGTTTTAATGCGCGAAACTGCGGTTTATCATAAACTTAACCCATTGTTCGCTTTTGCCACTCACTTTGTGAAGGTCCAGCCAGCCTGCGGCGAGCGGAGCACGGCATGGACAATGCCCTGTGAAAAATTGCTTAAACGACGAACTGTCTGCATGCTGTGTATACAAACAGAGCAATAAAGGTATTCATTCATTCCGAGAGTTCTTGTATTTGTGATACAGGTAACCAACGCACTGCAGCGGCAGCTCAGATGGAGTGGCTGCGGCAGTGGGATGTACCAACTAAAAGTGCAACAAGTTGGCGGCCAATGGGAAGACCTATTGGTGTTCCAATGGGTCGGCCAATAGGTCGACCAATTGGCCGGCCAATGGGTACGCCAATGGGTGCCTAAAACATCATTGGCCGACCAATTGGCCGGCCAAATGGTCGACCAATTGGACGACCAATTGGAACGCCAATAGGTCGGCCAATGGTTTTTTTCGGCTGGGTAGCCCAAGCAACCGCGGATGTCCGTGGCACGTCCGAAAAACAGCCGAACGTCCAATGCGAAGTTTGGACGGCCACTATACGTCCCCTGTACGTCCATGTTTAGATTACATTTGTGGGGCATCCGGACATTTCGGTGCAGGACGTTTCGGTGCTGACATTTCGGTGCGCGGACACTTCGCTGCAGGACGTTCGGTGCGCACATTTCGAGGCATGGGATGTCCCAAGCATTTTTTTTTAATATTTTAGCTTTATGTTTTAATTTCGCCAGGCGATATGATTTTAATGTTCGAGAGTTGTGTTTGGGTCATACTGCGCAGAAACTAACAGTAAACCGAGGTGGAGCATGATCAGCGCTAAAAACCCCATTTCGATAGTAATGTTAAAAATTCACGTTGTTGATTTACTTCTGTTCAACCTTTTATTTTAGCATTCCTGTGAGCAGCCCCCCCCCCCCTTCCCCTCCCCATTGCCCGCAAAACCACCGTGAAAAATACAAAAAATAAAGAGGAAATAAACTAGCTTCAACGCGTGCGCATTTCCTTTTTATTATCAACCTCGTTTTTCCAGTGTAAACAGCTGGCTTCCCGGAGGGAGACTGGAGGGGAGGATGCGCCTCTTTCTTTTCTCCATGCGCCTTTTCTTTCCTCCATGCGCCTCCCCCAGTCACTCCCTCCAGATGACGCGTCATCACCCCGCTACAAAGGGGAAACAAATAGCAATCATTATTATCATCGCGCATAACCCGCTCCTACCGAAGTTCCGTGAAAACGCGCGACCACTTCGATGCCGGGAAATTGGGACGAGTGACTCCGAGCACCGAGCGTTAGTCCTTTACGGAGTCTAGAGTTACTGCATATATATCTTCCCTAGGGGAGCAGAGTTGCGCGTCCATCCGCCATCTTGAGTTCTAAAGTCGTGCGGGAAAGCCACCCGTCACGTGTGTACGAGCAGGGTGTCGGACCGGAATGTTTTCGGTTTCGCGGTTCGGGTTCGGGTTCAAGCCTTTCGGGTTCAGTTCCGGGTTCGGTTCCGGAGCACCATTCAGTTCCGGTCCGAACCAGCTCGAACCGGTTCAAACGGGTTCGGAGAAAAAAAAAACAGATAGTTTTTTGTGTTTATCTTTTTTTACTGCTGTGTTTTCGTTTCATTGCAAACAAATTCAGATTGTAGGTTTCTTGGTGCAAATTTTCTTATTTGGGCGATTCAAAGAGACCCTGCAGCCCCTTTTACAACTTTTTTCGAAATCTCAAATGCTTCCAGAACGCTGTCAACCAATTCCTATACTTAAATTAGAAACGAGCAATTAAAGCACCTCAGCCAAAAAATTACTGATCAATGCCCATCACGTAACTTGGAAACGTGCTCGAAATATTTTTTTTCTTTCCTATCTTCGACCGGCGGAATTAGGTCATTACAGCGGTGTGGCGGCTATTGGCCGTCTTTCATTTAGCTGTAAATAGCCACTTAAAAAACTGGAGATGCTTGCACGATATAAGTCGCGCGAAGCTTGAACCATAGTTAATAAGCTGGAGGGTTTCTTTCTGTGTAAGCACTGAAGGACACACCGCCACGTATTGCATTTGGTTTGAAATTGTTTATTTACATGTTCCATCGTCGCGTTTCACTGTGGTACAGTAGTCATCGTCATATCTATGTTGTCTTCCTCATGCGTGACTGGCGGGCCCGGATCCTTTCGTCGGCAGCCTTCAACATTTTTCCCAAAGTGGATCGCGTCAGCACGCGCGGCAATCGGCTGCACGAACTGGGCGTTTGTTGCGGGAGCTAAATTTGCGCTCGCACCTTGAGGCGCGGACGCACGTGAGCTGTTTTCTCGGTAATATTTTTTGCGAACGCCACGCGCAAGCCTGTACGACGCCGGTCGCGCTCCTCCTAAAATCCGTGCTCACTTTGGCAGTAAACGGTGGGAGTAACTATGACGCGGGTTTTTTTGATGACGCCGTACACATCTCGCCAGCAACAACAGCTCCGCCGTTACGAATGGTGGAACTTGCACAAGGCGGGAGAAACAGCGGAGCTGAGGGTCAACCTAGCTTCTTCCAATTTTGCTTAACCCTCCTAGGTTATTTCTAGGCTGTGCTAAGTTTTTTTAGGTCTCGCGATGTTCTCGCTAGGTTATAAGTGTTGAGGGGGTAGGACAAGTGTACGCAATTTTACAAGGCCGTTCCGGTCGGTCCCCAACACTGACAGCGGATCCCAGGAGGGAAGAAGCTAGGTGGACCCTCAGCTGCACTGTTTCTCCAGCCTTGCACCACTAGTGCAAGCTGTGCTAATTTGTTTTTGCGTTTTAGTAGCCCAAAAAGGACCATCACCTTTAAAATGGTATAGTAAAGAGTGCACATACGCATATGCCTCTTGTGCTCACACTCGAGCAGGCGCAATTGCCAGCATCACTGTTATGACATCCTTTCTGCAGTGGTGCACCATTTACAGGCGGCGCAGGCTTTGTTCGTGGTATTTTTTCGCTAACGCCACCGGACCAAGCTCAAGCTTAAGAAGATCCGCTGTTAAAGGAAAGTTACAAAAGCAATGCAGAAACGGAAGGCGTATCTGTTGCGACAAGCATAGCAGGCAGTTCCGCTCCGTGCTGCGATAGCTAGAGCTTTCGTAGTGCTTCCATACACGAAGGAAAGAATGAAAGCTTTTATCGGACGTTTTGCGAGTTCCTTTAACTGCTAAATCTACTCCAAAACGTTTTCCATGGGAGGTCAACGGTTACAACATTAACTGAAGCGATATAAAAGGCTCACAGGGACATTTACGGCTGCTCATGTGTGTGAATGTGAAAGAATTACTCTTTATGGCCGCAAGTTTTGTTTTTTAATAGTTTAATATAGGTCATTTATATAATTGATTTATTATAGTGTTTAACGCGCCGACGCAATGAGGCGCGCCGTAGTGGAGGGCTCCGGATTAATTTTGACCACTTGGGGATCTTTCACGTGCGCCGAAATCTCGTACACACGGGCGTTTGTGCTTTTCGCCTCCATCAGAAAAGCGGCCGCCGCGGCCGGGAATCGAACCCGCGACCTCGTGCTCAGCAGCGCGACGCCTTAGCCACTGAGCCACCGCGGCAGGTTTTATTTATATTGCTGATTCGGTCACCGCAAGCCGCAGCAAGCACTTCATCGTCAATCGCGTACTAGCCACCCCTCTTGCTTCCCTTACTAGCCTGCCCAATGGTGCACATCGATAACAGCCTCGCAGACATCTTCCGCCTCGCCGCGTGCGACACGGCGCGAGGGCGCAAGGACGTGTGCCGCACTCTGACCCTGCTCCTGGAGGATCCCGCGGGCTGCCTCGTCCCTTACATACACAAGGTCATCGAGTTTGTAATGTCGCGGACGCAGGAGCCGGACGAAAGCGTACGACTTCTGGATCTCGCTGGCCAAGCGGCCCATCTGCTGCGAAGTGCTGGCTCCCCACCTCCCACGCCTCGTCCCCATTCTCTTCCAGAAGATGAAGTGCTCCCATGTCGACGAGATGGAGCCCAAACAGGACGAAAACCAGCTGCTTCCCGACGACTACCACAACGAAGAACAGGTGGACGTTATCGTCAACGAGGACAGATCCGTTGCCTACAATAAAAACAGCGATGCTTTGGAGTGGAACCTGTGAAAGTCCGCCACGGCCGCGCTGGACGAACTTTCCTACATGTTCCACGAAGTCCTGCTCGACGTGCTCCTTCTCGTCCAGACGGAGGCGCTGTTGCACGAAGAGTGGCAGACCAAGGAGGCGGCATCCTGGCCCTCAGATGTGTCGCCGAGGGCTGCATGGACGGTATGACCGCGCACCTGCACCAGCTGGTGCCGTTCCTGGTGGAGTGCCTGAACGACGACAAGGCTCAGGTGCGATTCACCGCCTGCTGGGCCCTGAGCCGCTACGCTTACTAGAGGTGGGGGCAACCAGCTGCGAGACCGCTACCGGAAGCCGCTCACGAGCCACTTGATGAGGCTCATGCTGGATGCCAGCGAGCATGGGCAGGAGGCGGCCTGCACTGGCTTCGCTGCCCTCGCAGAGGAGGCCCGCTCTGTACGACAGCATAGGAGTGCTTGCGGACGCCAAGGGGTACTACCTTAACAGACCCGACTACATCCAGTTACTCGTACCGCCACTCATCCAAAAGTTCAAGGCCCTGAAGGGCGACGACGAGGAGCTGCTGGTGCTTCTCGAGTGCATGTGTAGCGTGGCCACCGCTCTCCGGTCAGCGCACTGTTGTTCTCGAGGTGCGTCTCGAGGAGGAACTGGTGAGGGCGGCTCACCCGTACGTGTTCGACGGCGCCGACAAAGAGTTCGTCGTCGTTGCGCTTACTTTCCTCAGCGACCTCGTCGAAGGGTTAGGTGACGACGTGGCGGCACACGTCGCGTCGTCCAACATCGTGCCGCTGCTCCTCCAGTGCACGCAGGACCCGATGCCCGAAGTACGCCAAGAGTCGTTCGCCCTCCTCGGAGACCTAGTCAAGACCTGCTTCGGACAAGTGGAACCTTCGATACCCGACTTTTTCCCCGTTCTCGGCCGCAATCTCGACTCCACCGAGCTACCCGTGTGTTCCAACGCGGTCATCGGAGAGATCTGCCACAAGCTGGGCGAGGCAGCGAAGCCGTACGTGCACACGGTGGTTGCCAACTTGGTGAACATCATCAACTGCAGACCCGACGCGCCCAAAGGCTTGCTGGAGAACACCGCCGTTACTATCGGCCGTCTCGGCTACGTCTGTCCGGAGGAGGTGGCGCCCATGTTGGATAAGTTCATCCGATCGTGGTGCTTATCGATGCGAAACGTCAGCGGTAGTGAAGACAAGGACTCTGCCTTCCGCGGCCTCTGCTGCATGATCGAGATGAACCCGGTTGGAATTGCGCCCGATTTCGTCGCCTTTTGCGAAGCTGCCGCTTCTTGGGTAAAGCCCAAAGCAGACCTGAAGCAAGCCTTCCAGGATATAATCAACGGCTTTAAAGTGTTCGTTGGGGAGAATGATTGGCACGGCTTCATCGAACACTTACCGCCCGCGCTCAAGGATCGCCTGGCGGACTACGACATCTGAGAGATAACAGATGTTCCATTCGAAAAAGTGCAGGACTGTGAAACGAAAAGAAAAAGCAAGCACAAAACTCCCACCTCCCCTCGCGGAAACCCCTGTGTAGATGCGACGCATAGGCGGAGCGGCGAAGGGACTGCGTTTTACAGCGCACATAACGTTGAGGGGACTGCGTAAGCCGGTCCCAGTCGATGACGACGTTGGCGTACTTGTAAAGCGGCGTGGACTCTAGTTGTTTGAGCCAAGCGTGGATGTTGCTTCGCCGGAGAACGGCACACCGGTTGCGCAGCGCGCCCGAAGGAGAGGAAACCGCGGAAGAGAGAGTACTGCACATGCGCCGGCCCCAGCGCGTCTGCCGCGGCTATGACGCAACGTGCCGCGTCTATGACGCAACACAATCCAACGCAATCCACTTTAATCCAATCCAATCCAAATCCAAGCCAATTCAATCCAATCGAATCCAATCCAATGCCCCTCGCGAGAGAGTGTTCGCTATCGGAGAGGAGAGGGGGTGAGCGGCGGAGAGCGCAGCTGGCGCGGCGAGGAGAATGGGGGAGGGGTGGACAACGCCGACGACAACGACGACGACGCCGGAGGGACAAGGCGAGTGAATCAGATGCTCTGCATCTAAAAACTCCAAGGCGTCGGCCTGTTTTAAGCAAGAACGTAAAAAAAACAAAACAAAGCTAACAAGGTCCTCGCAAACCACTACCGAAATGAAGTGCCCGCCACCCCTACGCTTTTACCCAGCACCACTACCAAATGATATAAGGTAAAGCAGTATTTACAATGGTGCATTTACGATACTCATTCAGAGGCTAGTTATTACAAAACACGGTGGAAGAGAGCACCGCGCAAGCCAGGGAGCGAACGCGCTTCACCGTCAGCGTCCTCTTCATCTCCTTTCTTGATGATGATGCCGGCTAGCACAGTACATGTATACCATGCTCTTTGCGGGGAATTTAATTAATGTCCCGTAACAATATAATTCAATTTGATTTTATTCTTGGATTATTAACCCGAAGTTTTCTAAATAAAAAAAAAATGTCTGACGATTAAGATACTCCCCAATGTGAAAGTTGAGCGAAGCACGAACTGCCGTTTTCTCGGCGACGGCGTATAGCTCCTGCGTCTCATGAAGTGATCGCGTCATCAGCGAACGCACGACGGCTCGCGCTATACTTTGGCGTTGTCTCGTTGCGCGTCACCGCGGGGAGCATGTCTCGCGCGGCTTCGGCATACCGCCCTCCCCCTCACACTTTTGCCATTACTCGTCTCTAAATAATGCATCCTTGCCGCAGTGTTCTGGCAGGCAGGCATGAAGCCTCCTGGCCAGTGGGCAGCGTCCGGTGCCGCTGACGCTACATCCGCCTCCCCCCTTGTGGCATCCTCGTCTGAAGCTTCTGGCGATGGGCACCTTCTCTGCAGGCTACCCATTGCCCCGTACGTACACTAAGCGGGCGACCGTCCGTCTACCATCGTTTTCGGTACCATCGAGTGTCGCCGTGGTGCGGCATTGCATCCCCACCCCCTCCTGGCTGACTGGTGACGGGCCGCCTCTCGTCTCCAATCACGCATCCTCGCCGGAATCTTCTGGCTGGCAGGAAGGCAAGCAGACAGGTAGTTTACTGGCAAGCGGACACCCTCATGGCATTGCAGGCAACTTCTCTGGGTAGCAAAGAGCCTGTTCGCACGCGCGCACACACACGTATTTTCGCACAATGAGGCAAAAATTTAGCATTGAAAAAAAAAAAAAATTGGTTGATCTGCTACGCTTATCGTGTACCTATGGTTTCCGCTGACCAAGTAACGGAAGCGCTTTAGAACATCGTCTGGCCTACCTTCCCAACCAGGAAAAGATCCACTCCAACGCAAGGACAAGTGGTCGCGTTGGGTTACGTGCAGCTTCCGGAGCCCATCGCAAAGTTAAGCAGTTAAACCCAAAGTTTGCCTTTAAGCCCCGTTTTTCAAAAGTGGAAAAGGTTGGTTTGGCCCGTGGCATCACTTTTCATGTTCCGGAGGGTGACAAGCAGCGCAGCATCGGCGAGTGCATGGATGCCGTCGTGCGGTCAACAGCTATAGGTCCGAAAAAAAGCTCCAACTGGAACGGTATGGTGGATTGCCTGGTAAACAATGACCTGCAATTGCTTTTGTCGGGAGAGGTGGACCAATGCGTTGTTTTAGCGGAAGGTATGTTCTGTGAGCAGGCTTTAAAAGCAGTGCATAAGAATTTGAGAGTAACAACAACGCTTGTTTGTGTCCTCCCCTTTCGTGTCTTCGCCCATTTTTTGTGCTGTTAGCCATCAGGGAACAGTACCAACTAGCCCAGTTTACAGCACTCCAGCAGTTGATGATGTCCCTGAAGGCCTTCACAAGAGGGCACGGATCCATTCGAATTAACAACACATTGAAAACTTTGTACAATACTAAACACCATGTACGCCCTTTGTCAAAATTTTCTAGGGCAATCATAAGCCTTCTGGGGCGGTATTCTCGAGTTTTGTCCCTTTTGCGTTCCTTTCAAAAGTGTCCCTTTTGGCGAGCCCTGATTGGCTACAAGCAAACAACCGGAAGTGACGTAACGCAAGCGCAATAAACCTACTACCAACGCCCACTGCTTAACCGGAAGTACTTCACGATGGAAGGGACTCAAAAGGGACGTTTTCAAAAGGGACAGTTACGAGAATACCGCCCCTGGTCCACACATAATTAAAAAAATAAGCTTTACCTTTAAATGTGAGAAAATTATTGTATGACAAAAAGAAAGAAAGGTGTTTTCTCTAGCTTTCCGCCATAATAGGTTTCAGCCTCGCTCGGGATGTAAGCCCGTAATGGGCAGTACATATATCAGTAAGATGTAATGGGCAGTATCTAACACAAAATGATAGTACACACGAGCAACTTTACATTAATATGAGGGTAATAATAGCAAGAAAAACTGATTGGTTGTGGGACTACAGACTACGCATAATATTTATTGCCGTTATCGGGCGAGTGGTAAAAATATATTCAGAACCAAGGTAGAACACCATAATCTAAAACTAGAAGTTACTGTTTTCAAGCCCCGGAACCGGTTCGGAACGGTTCCTTCGATTCGTTCCGGTTCAGGTTCAGTTCAAAAATGGCAGAAAAAATACGGGTTGTTCGGTTCCGGTTTTCGGTTCGGTTCCGGCTCCGGTTCGACACCCTGTGCAGGAGCTGCCGCCGTGCCGCTATAGTGCATATATTCTAGCCGCCGCGCCACTGGCAGCGGCGGGAGGAGCGGCGCATGCGTGTGCCAGCAGCTGCGGGACGACGCGGCTGCAGAGATAGTCAGCTGCTTATCAGCTGAGCAGCCGCCGCTGTCGCCGCCACCGCAACCATCGCCGGTCACTTGAGCAGAACTGACTGAAAACGGTGTCTTGTGTGCAGCACTGAAAGCGGGCTTCGCTGTCGTAAGGTGGAACCCGCGGCATGTGGCAATCAGACGCGCAACTCTTGCGCTACGCGATATACGGAATCTCTAGACTGAGGTCCCGTGGAGCTATATACAGGAACTCTAACGGAGTCCACCCGAGCGCGCCACGTCGTGAATGTCAGCGGAACGTGCTCCGTGCTCAGTGTGACTGGCATTGAACATCACCTAACAGTTGCCTTGCATCATGGAGGAAATTCCTCCATGCCTCGCATCTTGCGGCGCCACTTTGGAGCAGTTTAGGCACAATTCTGCCTTTTGAAGCGAAATGGAGCAAGAAAAGCAAATTGGAGCAGCGTGGAGCAAATGGAGCAGCACTTCCACCCCTGCAGTTAATCAAACGACCTTAACACAATCACATGAAATCAAACAAAATTTTGCCTTGTTCATTCTCACCAACCACAACTGTACCAAGCACCACCGGTACAGGAAAAAAGGCTGCTTTTACAAGTCCTCGTCTGCAGTAAAAGCTGCAGCTAGCTCTAACACTCCAAACAAACTCTACTTAATCGCCGCTCGAAGATGCCCAACGAAGCCATTACACTGCACATTTCGTTCTAGCTAGGGCATACTCTTGAATTTAATTAATAAATAAAAGCCCATTTTAATTACGGATAGGGCACACACGTTAAACACTCGTACGGGGTCTTCAAGACCTCTGTGTAGCAGGTGTGGAGAGGCCCTATCCGTAGTTCACATACTCATTTAATGCAAGGCACTTGACACAACACGACGCCAACACTTCCCTCAACTATACAGGCTACACACCCCACTACACCCAGCGTTTTTTCTGTCTGACGATCCCATGTTTTCTATCAAGCGCGTTTTGAAATATTTAGAAGAAGTTAAATTTTTAGACCTAATTTCATACCGCGCATGATCACTCCCTGGCCTTATACGCCAGCCATGCTCATTGTCGCGTTCTGATTTTATTTATGTTTTTGCTCACTTATCTTTGTGTTTACGGTTTCACCTCTCATATATAACCATTGTTTTGGCGCTATTTGCCCCAATTGGCCTTACGCCGTTAACATCCAACCATCATCATCATTAAAGCCCATCTTAAGAGAAGGAAGGTTAGAACGCTAAGCTTTCTGCCGTGCAACCTGAGTCAAAGTCAAAGTCCAAATCGGATCTTTCTAATGCGAGGGCGGACCAAGGTTCGGTTCCGACCGGAGTTTTTTTTTCTTGAGGCGCTTCCTGTGCCTTTGTGGAAACCCACTGTGTAAATTCGCTTTCCTGAAGTTCATTTTGGGCGTAACGATTTGGACTTTGAAGACACAGGCTTAAGATCATGCTTTCGTGCGTGCGTTTTGAGGCAACGTCGCCACCTGTGAGGCAAAGAGAGCTTCGTTTTAATTGGAGCACAACCTTCCAGAATGAGCTTTTCCCGGCCCTCATGAAGCCCACACTATTCCCTAAAATGTAACCACCTCTTTGCACAAGCCGACACCAATCCAAGAGCTCGTCAAATATAACACATCACTGCACAGATGAGAACCACATTCGTAATGTACTTTACAGCAATTACTGCGACGTTTGTTTGCTTAGACACACAGTAATTATATATAACCACACGAGTAACAAGAAAATAACAGATGTTAGACACCAACAAAAAATTAAGCTTGTAGTCAACGTCTAGTGAACACTGTTACGATTGCGCGCATTTTCCAGTCTCTGGTTTTGGTCTTTGTAGAGCCGCGTGTGTGAATTCAAGTGACACCGCACGGTCATCGGTGTGGGTGTCGTCTAGAGCTTCGCAGTCCAACCGCCTTCATAGCGTGGATTGGAGCCATTTTTAAAATAAACGCCTGTTATCACACGTCAACAGGCCAAACTTTTCACACGAACTGTATCGAAGTGTGTGCTTTTACAAGTAATCTCTCTCGGGGTGGCAGAATAGCCTTACAACACATCAATAATCAAACCTCGCCCGCCACCTTTTGAAGACAAGGTGAAGCTAATTAGCAAACTGGAAGATTAGACGTCTCTGCCCATATTTGGGCAAAAAATTCTCGGAAAGAAATTATTTCCTCAATTAAGAGGATATAGGTCTTTTTGTATTCCAGCAACATCTAGATTAATGCGGGTTTTACACAGAAACTTAAAATAAAGCTCACTAGTGGAACACAACACACAGTAGCCTTGTACTACTCGCCTCCGGCCAACTATCTTGGTATATATCTTCGAAGTCCACCAATGACATGTATTTAGCCTTATGGGTCAGATGGCAAAGAAGAGTCTTGCACACGCAACACCAGTTGTGAATACCGACGTATCGCCGTGAGCACGCAAACTTCGCAGTGAAAAGGCGCACGCCAGGGTCAGCGGCTCAACCGGCTCAACTCGCTCTTCGTTTTCTCTAGTCGGGTAAAAAAAATTTGGCCTTACTTCCGGAATAACGGAGCGGAAGTCACGTGATGTTGACAGGGCCACTGCCCTGTCAGCATCACTCCGTGGGGTAGCGTAAACGTTGCATCTGGTACTATGCAATAACAGTGTTAGAGAAAAACTTCTAACAAAAACTTCTCTTTGTTTATGAGATTTTACGGCCGTAACCATAAACTTACTGTAACACTGTACCTTTGATTTTCATAGATACGAAACTGACAATAAACTCTGGCTCTCATCCGCTACCTCGTGAACGCCCCGGTTAGCTCGAGGCAACGCCGTCTGCTCGAGGTTTCGGCGGTTTCGGTTGTGGTCGCGTGCTGTCGAAAAAAAAAAGTGCGATAACGGAGGCGCCACCAATAAGCTCAAAAAAGGTGTTTTGGTAGCCAAAAGTCACGGCGGGCTTTCAAGGAATGAGGTCGAGCTGTTCTGTAGCTGTCGGAAAAGTGACCTCGCCGCTGTCAAGTACGACTGTGCCGCGTCCATTCACGCCGGTCAGCATAATTGCGGTTAGTGCTGTCGGCGTGGTTTCCTTGCTTTCGTCGCAGGTATTTACCCTATTGACGAGTGGGAAATCGAGCTAAACGTAAGGGACAGATGGGACGGTACGCCCCTGCAAGTGGTCACACGCATGAGTATTTCAACGTCGTCCCATACGTTGTTTTGTTTGTTACCTGGTTCCCCCCCACGTATAGTACGCGTGCCTGTGTAGACACAAGGTCGTGGTAGAGTATCTCACTGTACTGCTCTTCAAAGGTAGTAACTCTGAACTTCTGTGACTTGATCGTACTACGTAGAGCGCCGGGGTGCACCTCCAAACTAAATGTGCGGCCATTATTGTGTCACACGAACGGGCAACGTTAACCTTTTCAGCCAGCGAGTTTCGAATCGTCTTTCAACTCTTGCAGTGACACGCGCAGGGTGGCTGCAACCTAGCCTTTACAAAATGTCGCAATATGCATGCGAACATGCGCTGTGTGGTCCGAGTGGTTGCTTATTTATTTCTAAACAACAGCAACTAAACAACAATCGCACTTACATGGTGTCGCTAATGGGAGGGGGGGGGGGGGGGCGCTGGGCTTGGAGTACCAGCCTCCTTGGTAGAGAGGGGAGGGAGGGGCTGTCACGTCACTTGTGCTTCTCCAACGTGTAAACTGAAGATTGAGAACTTGAACAGGACTGCGGGATTTCCTCCACATCCGCGGGACTTCCTCCACACTTCTCTCAATGTGACGATCACTTGCGGGGCCTGTCCTGAGCTTTTCTTCCCCCATGACTCGACCTAGCAAGACAGCTAGCTCCCCTTTTCTCCTTGGACAATTCGTAGCATTCCCAACTCGTACATTTTTACGCCTGTAAAGGGTGCACCACCACAAGTACACACATTGCGGCAAAGCCGCCACAACTCACGACTGCGCGTGCTGCGCGTGGTGTTACCGGTGCCGATGAAATTTTAAAGCTGAAGTTTCCTCAGTGGGACCGATGACCTCCTGTCAAAAAATTCGTGCATTTCCCGATAAACCGCTTGGTGGACCGGAAAGCTTCGATAGGATCATGGGACACACGGCTCGTACGTGAAACCGGACTTACATTGTGTCAAGAGGGTTACTCGAAAATCGCGAAAAAGGAACAGTTCTAGATAAGGCAAGACACGCACCGATAACGAAGAACGAGTAAAATAGTATACCTTCATTTTATAAACCGCTTATCGCTGTACATTTAGATCGTTCGTTGATGCGCTTACTTGGTGCGCGAAAAATCGTCGCATGGGTTCGTTCTTGGTGCGCGATTTGGGTCTTTGAAGGTTTGACAATCGATTGGACGCAGTTTTAACGAAGGTTTCGACGCACTTTAGACGCAGTTTTGACGTGAGCAAGCTTTCGCGCTTCTCTCAACTTACATGCCGTACTTCAATTGCGCACAAAAGTAACGAAGACTGGAGAGCGACGACACAAGACGGAGCGCTCTGTCTCGTGTCGTCTCTCTCCAGTCTTCGTTACTTTTGTGCGCAATTGAAGTACAGCATGGATTACCAACTTGCCCAAACCTACAGTCTCTCAACTTTATTTAGGAAGGGATGGCAAAGTTTTTATCTGTTACTACAGCGTAACGCACGCTCATAGACGTACAGCTTCAGTGTTCTTTTAATACTGGCGTTAATAAAAGGCATCGCGAGTCTGCGGCAGAATAATTACCACAGTATGCATCACTGCGCAGCAGCTGGTGGTCATCATCCTCGTGTCACTTTTGCATGAGTCACGTGTCATAAACCAAGTTTTGTTAGCTGCCAGAGGGTGAAATCAATCGCGCCATGCTGAGGGCTCAAATTCTGCACATTCAGAGGAGTGAGGGGCGGCATACTGTGGGTGTCCTAGCGTTGAACTTACAACTCTACAGGATTAGTTGGCGTTATCAGTTAACGGCAAGAATAGTTAGTGCATCTCTTGCCCGTTAAATTTACAGTCTAATCACATGGCGAGACTTCCATCACATAAAAAATGCAGTGGAACCCGGGCTAATACAGACGTCGCTTGATTCACAGTTTTGGTTTGACACTTGTGCAACAAACATTCGTTAGCGCAGTAAAAAAAGGGCCGGTGTACTTTTTTGCCGTAAGGTAAGAAATGTGCAGAAACATAGAACTATTGACGAAGCTAAAGATTCTATTAACGCCTTGAATGAGAGACCACGTGAATGCGTTACGAAAGGCTGGCGGGACCACCAACCTGATGAAATCGGGTGCGCGGGTGATGGCGTGCTCGAACTCGGTGAAGGAGAGCTTTCCGTCGTCGTCCATGTCAGCCTCTTCGAGCACCTTCTCCACCACAATCTGCACCTCTTCTGGCGTCAGCTCAGACCGCGTGAGGGCCACCGTCGCCTTCTCGATGTCCCCGGGACCGAGCATCTGATCCTCGTCGTAATCTGCATGCCGCAAAGCGAAAAGCACCACCTGCTTGGATCATTTGAAGTGAACTTCATCATGTGGTAAAGTGAACTCGGAACATGTTATGCGCTGGGAAGTAAACTTTAGTGCGAATTAGCCCAGCTCGGCCGATTACACGGGTATTCTTTCACTCAGTGAAGCCTCATTCGTGAAGTTTAATTTGTGAAGCCTCCCGTATATTCCGGTTCATAATCCTCTCACGCAAAGGCTGACTACCAGCAGAAAGAGGGGTTTGACGTGAGTATGCTAGAGGTACCCACCAAAAAAGGTACTCGCTGTACTCATTGCACGCCAAGCTGCGAGTACCGGCTGGAGAGAGAGAGAGAGAGAGAATACATTTATTCAGCGTCTAATTTGGAACCGCATCATCCCGGACGTGGGCCGCTTCAAATAAAGTTTCTCTCTCTCTCTCTCTCTCTCTCTCTCTCTCTCTCTCTCTCTCTCTCTCTCTCTCTCTCTCTCTCTCTCTCTCTCACACACACACACACACACACACACACACACACAAGTCAAACGTTAGGCCTAAGCTGGCGCGTACCCGATGGTTGCTGCTGTGAGGCTAGCAAAGAGAACTTAACCACAGCGTAGCGCATACCGGGTCCACAGCGGGGGATTGGCTAACACTTTATAAGCTTAGTGCGCGCTGGCGCCTGGGCCAAGAAATGAATGGATCAATAAATCATTCACTTTGAGCGCAAGCACGATGAGAGCCGATAACAAGAGATTCGGGCCTGTACTTGGAATCCTGTGTGCGTACTATATATAGCCTACTAAATTGCGCCTTTGCTCGATATCCCGTGAATCGTTGACCGAGTCAAATTGTCTAACAAAAGCGCTTACAAAATACTGGACGCCCTTGCGCGTAATACGAGTCAGCAAAGTGACACGTCTCCATATTTTTCTCCTTCTCTGGTCCACCCCTCTAAGGGGCACGTGAATATAGGTACACACAGGCACATTTGTGGAGAATTTTCCTTAGCATCGAATACAAAGAAAGCACGCACTCGGGAAGTTCGCAGGCCGTTGTCGATAGCCCGTCTCCTACTGCTAATATCGCGCCTTTCAGCGTGTAGCGCTCAGAGAGAAGAGACAGGTTCGTACAACCACTGTTAACTTTGGTCTTGTTTTTGCACTAGCTGTGGTTCTAAGGATTTGTCCCAAAAACCAGCATTCGCTTCATCGCAGCGCCCCAACATTGTGGCAGCTTGCCTCCTGAACAAAATGAAATGGCGCGACCATAGCCGCCCAAACTATCAAAGGTGAACCACGTCCCAAAGCAGTCCTGTTTATTTAAGCTTGTCGCAACGCCTCTCACGTCGAACCCCTCATGCCAAGCAAGAAGGGGGAAAAAATGTGCCGCATGCTCTTCTCCCGCCCTGCCAGTGTGGATTAAACCGTATGTTTACATTTTGCTGTAACAAACTGCCGATGTGAGATAATGACAAAGAAAACCTCCAGATAGCGATCGAGTGACTAGCACCTGTTAAAGGGACCCTACAACACTTTTTTCAACTTAAAAAAAATCTTAATTGCTTGCAGAACGTAGTCACCCAACGCACCCAATACTTAGAATAAGGGTCGCAAAGTACCTCATCCAAAAATTACTGCTCTATGCCCATCAGATAACGTGTAAACTCGCTCAAAAGATTCTTCTCTCTATCCCGGTCTTGATGTTCTTCGACGGCCCGAATTACGTCACTGAGGCTGTTGGCCGGTTTTCCTTCAGTTGCAGCAATGAACGCTTTTCGATAGCAACTTAAAAAAAAGCCACAAAAACAAAGCAGAAACGGAAGGCGTATCTGGTGCGACGAGCAAATCACGCAGTGCCGCTCCGTGCTGGCGATAACTAGCTTTCGCAGTGCTTCCAGACGTGAAAGAAAGAGTGAATGCGCTTGTCGAAAGTGTTGCAGGATCCCTTAAAGTGCACGCTTACCGTAGATGCGGAACGCGTAGAAAACCTTGACGTCCCGTGGCGAGGGCTCGCTGAACACGGACAGCATGTCCAGGAAGTCGTCGAAGGTCATGTTGCCGCTTCCGTCGTGCGAGAACACCTTGCAGATCCGCTCCTTGAACGGGTTCTCCTGTAATGCGTGTCATCTATGAGTGCCGAAAATAAATTAATGGAAGATGCATCGGCGTATCTTTGGGAAGGCGTGACCGACTCGTCCCTCTCTCTCCCTCGCGAACTGGAGGCTCGGCCATTGGCTGCAGAGCTCAGTGTGTGCACGTGATCAGCTGACAGGTACTCGCTAAAGCAGTGCTGTTGCCGCGGTAACGCTCCCGCACTACCAAGCCTTTGTTACGAGCGTTTGGTGTTAATGTCGCAACGGGTAAAATCTCAACCTGCGACATGCGGTAGTCATTGTTTAATGCGTAAGGCATTCTTTTCCAAATGCCATACAGCAACAACCGTGTAACACTGTGTATCTGCACAAAAATGCGCAACTGACGAAGTAAACACACTTATTCGTTTTAATAAAGGGTAACTAGAGACAACTGATCGTAAAAATACAGAAGTACAAAAATGCAAAAAAACTAAAAAGTAGTAAAAATGGACTGACAAAATCGAAAATGTCTATCGTACACACTGCCCTCACGAGATGAATGCAAGAATAAAAAGCTCCCAAGAACAAACCTTGTAAAGCCCCGAATGTGCACAAAATTGCATAATTGACGCAATTAACGCATTTAATCGTAATAATTAAGTGAATTGCGCTTATTCGGCCGAAAATACAAAATGCAAAGAATGAAATAAAAGAAGTTCGGGGAACGCTCAGAACTTTCTAAAAATGTGCAGGCGAAACCCTAGCTGCACCTTCTGTTGACCTGCTGCTGAACTTTCTGTTGAGCTTTGCGGCTTCGCCCATCACCAGTTGACCAGGTTCCTGGACGGCACCCCCGAAGTTCTTTCCGCTCGTTAGCCATCGCCCTTTCCCGGCGCGCGCGGCGTCGCCCTTTTAACACGAAAGAGTTTTATTCCTGGATACACAGACTTCACTGACCTCATATCGGTGACGGAAATGACGCCAGTACAACGAAGCAAGCGGCCTGTAAAGGGTGCACCCCTGCACACAGGTTCTTCTTGCGGGGAAGCAACCTTTAGTACTAAAGAGTACGTTATACTTTGGGTTGTTCGTTTTCGGGTTTTATATTTTAATATGAAAGTCTTTTATGCCGGGATACACCAAGATTTCGCTGACGTCATATCCGTCCCTGAAATGACACCAGTACACCTTTGCCGAAACGACCCACCAGCAGAACGTCGCTAGCCAAGCACAGCCACAAGACAGCTGCCGACCCGCAAATCATGCTCAGCTGCAGATTTCGCCGCACATTTCACTTTCGTTTTAGGGGCGAAGCTCCTTAAGTCATGGGTCTGTCCATCCCTTGTGTCTCGTGGTACGTGACCGCCGCATGCTTTCGGAGATGTCGCAAAGTGGGCCGCGTTGCACGCGCAAGAACCGGCTGCAACCGGCAGCGCAAACTCGGCACCGGGAGCGCGAGCTTGTCTGTGTTCGCCAACGGAGGCGCGAGCGCACGTGCACTGCGAGGGGGAGATCACGCAAGAGATCACGCCACGAACGCAGGCAGTCGTTCTCGGAGATCGAACGAGACGCAAGGACCTTTGCTCGTTTCCTCTCGTCTTGTTCGGGCACAAGTTCGCCCTAAATAAAAGTTCTTTCTTTACCGTTGTGTCCCATCCTACGTGACAAATTGTGGTGGAGGTGCGGGGTAGTCCTCGATGGCGCGGGGTCTTTCACCAGGTCTGGGCCTGGGAGCATTGACTCCGAAAATAAAAGTTGATTTGTACAATGTACGCACACAGTCTTACGTCTTTCTTAATGATGTAATGGGCGAACTTTCACGGGAGAGTTACGGTTACCGATGATCTCCCCCTCTCGAGCTTCGCCCCACTTATCATCATTCATTCCGTGGATATGGCGTGATTTTTTTTACTCATTCCTGAATCAACCACAGCTTTTTCAGAGTCCCCCCTCTCGCACTGTTGTTCCTCTAGGGAATCCTGGCGTGCGATGGACTCACGATTCCCGGCTCGCGCGGCTTCAACTTGTTTTGGACCACCTATTTTCCGAACCTCACAAAGCGTGTGATTGAAGCAGAGAGATTTAGGCATGCCGCCTTAAAACTAAAAAGAATAAAGCCGAACGAATGAAATAAAAAGAAGTTCTCTCTAAAACACTGGCGTCACATTACAGAGACCAAAACTGCGTGATCGCAGGGCGAAGTTGTGACGTTTAACCGTTGTTATAGTGTAAACAACACAAACAATGTTATTGTATAAGCGTTAGCACAATCTAAACGTTCATCACTAAAAAAGAAGAAGCAAATATATATTAAAAATAGGAAAACACCCAAACGAATTTAACTATTCATAGCCAGATCTGACCACAAAAAGCTCGCTATTAAGACACGCGGTGTAAAAGTGATCACACATTAGTACAGTCAATTCTCCTCATTTGTACAGATTCTCTTTTTATCTCGCGCAGTGGTCACCGGGAAGGGGGAGCGAGGGAGTGCACGTGCCTTGAGCTCGGGCATCTTCTCAATCTTCTCCATGGGGACGGCGATGGTGTGTGCCTCATTCCCCGTCATCACGATGGGAACCCGCTGGCTGTCCAGCTCGCGGAACCGCTTCTGCACCCTGCCACCACGACCACCCAGCAGCGGGCACGCACGAGGAGGGTAAAAAGAGCAAGAGCATTTCTCGAGTAAAAACTCTTCAGCTGCCGTTGCAGTGCGAGCAAAGAATAATAGCTGAAAATTACACGTTATTTACAGATCTGGCAGCTATCGTGGCTTCCGCAGCACGGCATACCGTTGCTGCAAACGAACGTTACAGCGTATTTTTGAGCATCGTACTCTCTTAGCCGAATAACAAAGATTTGTGATTTTATATATTCTTCGCTTACATATATCATCTTGGCACACGTTGCAATAGTTTTTGTGCGTCTGCGTATGGTTTTGAGCGAATCACTAGCATATCTCATTCTCGGCTTGTTTGCGAAGGGCAGACGGAAATAAAAGCGAAAGGGATGAAACATTTTGAAGTTGTTTGGTTAGCTGCTGGCCTCTGCTCATTCCGCAAATGAGGTACTGTGCGTTACTTTAATGAAACACTTAGTTATAGCCAAGAGCATTCCCCAAGACCACATCCACACTATTAGCACGGGTTCCTGGTTGGAGGGCCGTAATTTATGCTCTGGCTGAAGCGTTTACAACTCTTATCGATGTGCGCCATTTCACACGTCTGCGAGGCTAGCCTGGCTGACCTCGCCTGCTCATTAAAGGGCTGGTGAAGAGCTTTTCAAAAAAAATTTGTTGGGGGCATCACATTATGGTTTTCCTGACGCTGAATTCGAAAAACATGTTTATTTTCAGTGTAAATACACCCAAACCATCTTTTTTCGTCAAAACAAACGACCCCTGCCCGAGGGCACGGTGAGAGCCCTGGCTGCCTTTCCGAATTGTCTGGCGGCATATGACGTCATATTCGGAAGTGCCGGCGCTGCGGGGACCGCACAGCCTGAAGATATCATTCTGTTCCCGTTCAGATACGGGCTAGAACGTCCTCTGGTGAATGGAGGGCTCACACAATCTTTCCTTAGAATAGGAGATCCTGAGGGAAGTATAAACAAAACAGGTTCGCTTGCGGCGAGCTTTAGAAAGGGGTTCTCCCCCGACGACTCATGGCTGACTTGTTTCTCGGGTGCAGGGAAGTTGCGCAGATATTGGTTCGCCGCTTTCACTACCAGCGCTAGCCACAATTCCTAGCACAATTTTTCAACCCACCATCATCCCCATCCTCGAATGTGGAACTTTCATCGGAAAGACGCGTTTTGGCAGCCGAGCTCAGAAGATTGGACAATCAACAGTTCAAGCTAGAGACTATTCTAGGACAAAGACCCCTACAATCGACTTCGCAGAAGGCAACAAAAGCCCTTCTGCGTTTTATGAAGGACACAGGTTTAGCTGAGAGACTCTAGTGCCCACGAAGTGACTAAAGCGTGTGCGCGACCCCGCTCTTATCCCCCCTTTTTCGCCTGCAATCTCTTTTATCCCCTGAACACCCCTTCCCCAGTGCCGAGTAGCAGAGGTCGGCAAACTCACTCATGAGTCCACTCACTCAGACTCATTTGGACTCAAACTCACGCGTGAGTTTGAGTTTGAGTGAGCGCGAGGCTAGTGTGGCATGGTGAGTTTGAGCTTGAGTGAGTTTGAGCCGAGTGATCACGACTGAGTTTGAGTCCGATTGAGTTTGAGTCCATTTTGAGTTCTGAGTACATTTTGAGTTTGAGTCCATTTTGAGTTCTGAGTACATTTTGAGTTTGAGTCCATTTTGAGTTCTGAGTACAATTTGAGTTTGAGTCCATTTTGAGTTTTGAGTGCATTTTGAGTTTGAGTCCATTTTGAGTTCTGAGTACACTTTGAGTTTGAGTCCATTTTGAGTTCTGAGTACATTTTGAGTTTGAGTCCATTTTGAGTTTGAGTTCATTTTGAGTTCTGAGTACAATTTGAGTTTGAGCTCATTTTGAGTTCTGAGTACATTTTGAGTTTGAGTCCATTTTGAGTTTGAGTCCATTTTGAGTTCTGAGTACATTTTGAGTTTGAGTCCATTTTGAGTTCTGAGTACATTTTGAGTTTGAGCACATTTTGAGTTTGATTACATATTGAGTTTGGAGTACATTTTGAGTTCTGAGTAAATAAAAGTTTTAAGTCCATTTGGAGTTTGAGTACATATGAGTAGCCTAGCAGGCAGCTATGGTTGGCTGTTAAGTTTCATGCGGCACTGTGGGCTCGGAATTCAAGTTACCTGCGGGTATGGCACCAATCGCGATCTGCATGATCGGTTGGGAGGGAGGTGGTGTCTGATTTTTTTTTTAGTTTCTTGTTGAATTTTTATGGCCATAAGCATTTGCTGTATACCTAATTTTCGCGGCTGGGCGCGTGAGTGATAATTGACTGGTGAGGCCATAAAAAAGGGTTGTCTTAACTTTTCCTCCTGACGGATCCACTAAGAGCGTGGGAAAGGGTGGTGGGAAAGCACACGGCGGCGCTGGCGTGCTGGTTGTTCGCCTGCTACAGTTAACGGCTTGATATACTAGCGGGTCACAAAGGAAGAGGTGAGAGCCGGGGGGAAATGGGGGCAGGGGCTGTCCTTTCTACTGTTTCAAATGAATTAGCTGAATTGACTGGGCAGCGCCCCTTAAGACAGAATAATGACCACATTAGATTGGGTGAAAAGTTAAACTGATGAGGCTAAGGCGTGTAAGGTATCAAATGAAAGGTCCGGATTAACGGAATCACGCGGGGTAAATAAAAAAAATGCTTCCTGATTGTAGTCATCAGGCAGTCATAATTAGTCATAGATTGGGTTAAAATTCAAAATGACGCTGCGAGGGCATGTGGGGAATCAAATTCAAGGTCTCGATGTGGGGAATCATTCGGGACGAACATGAGATATGGATATATCATGAC
>NW_027526295.1:178991325-178998825 GCF_048455015.1 Haemaphysalis longicornis
TGAGTTTGAGTTTGAGTGAGCGCAGATGTGCTGCTCAGCATTGAGTCTGAGTTTGAGTGAGTGGTGATTCGAAAAAAAAATTGTGAGTGAGTTTGAGTGAGCCGCGCCAACTTTGCCGAGGTATGCCGTGTAGCAATCCGGGCTCTAAGCCTGGATAACCTCTCGGCCTTTCCTTTCACTTTTATCCTCCTCCTCCTTGTTTTTAACTTTGGACAGGCGGCAACAAGCTCTGTGCAGCGGCCTGCGATGCGCACAGGCAGCGCGGCAGCCGCCGGTCGCCGCGTCGCGCAGAGGTGCTGGTGCCGGGTCGCTGCTCGGCCGGTCAGCGGAACGTGGCATTGCTGCACATACGCATGTTTTAGAATAGGGGAGTTGAACGTTGGTCGCCCCCCAAAAGGTTGAGGAACCCAAGCGCAGCACGCTGGTCCCCGAAGCTCCCCAACAGCTCCAGCCGGCTCAGGTTGCACGGATCGCCGGTGCTGTTGGGAACTTTAGGTTTAGTACCAAGGGAGATAGTTAGTCGCCGCTATCTCTACAATTGCGAATGACTATCCTTAACACAGTTTTTCACCACATTATCATCCCCTTTCTCACATGTGGAACCTTAATTTTTTATTCCACGTTGATAGTCATTCTAGCGATCGGTGCTGTGCTCATTCTTGCGCGCAGGTAACGCCATACATCGGCCTCTCGCCGCATCTCTTGCTCGGGCAGGCCCGTCGACGAGCCTCCGCGACCGGTTGGCGCTCCGCAGCGCGATACAAATTCGATCACCTCTTTCGAAATCACCTTGGATGACAATCCATAACACAATTTTTCACCACACTATCATCCTCTCTTGCACGTTTACCTTGCTTTTCGCGACGGCCTTGATTCTGGGCGGCAGCGAAGAGCGGTCGCTGCCGCGGCATGTGTGGTGCGAGCTGTTTCGTGCGGCGTATGGGCATGCACGACCGGCGAGCGTGCGGAGCGCTTCCGCGCGCAGAAAACGCTTCATGCTTTCAGCTTGCTTGATTTCTTCTTAAAATCTAGTTATTCAGCTACGCTGTCGTCACAGCCAACAACGTTGATCGGGAAAACGAGCAAGAAGTTCGGGAAGCCCAGAGCGCTGTGGTCCCACAATTTTTCTAATTCCCTTATAATAATGGATCAGAAACTTGGGTACCTCCGTATTAGTTTGAGCCCGTCGCTTCGCGTATGAAGCACAGAGCAGCCGACGACACGGCCGGCCCCGCGACTACTCGTGAAGGCAATGTAGTATATAGCCACGGGCGCTCGGGTAGGAAATCTCTGGTATCTAGGAGTCGCTTTAGGGAATCACACAGTAGCATTACGGTTAAAAAATCGACGCGGAAGCAACTTAAGACAATGATGATTAATAAAGTGCAGATTACACGCCTGCTTAATTCGGAACTTCGCCCAGAAAACTGGGACACAGCGAAGCGGCGGCGCACGTCGCTGGTCGTCTTCCGAATATGACGCTACTTCCGGTCGCTGCCTCTCAGTTTCTCGCTCTTCCGGCGATGCGGCAGGAAGCAGTGGGCGGGGCATAGGGTCAACTTTAACGACGAATACCGCTGTCCCCAAGCTAAAAATCACCAAAAAAACTTTACAGGCACAAACTGACCAATGTAATAATTGTAAAAAGTAGAGTTTTGCCCGGTTTTAAAAGTGCTTCAGTAGCCCTTTAAAGAGCTTTTTCTCTCTCCACGGGGGAATGAATTGACCTTTACACCGGTGTTTTCGGTGATTTGTATTGCCGTTTCCAGAACTACAGTTCCGGAAACGGCACTGTCTGCTGGCGCATGACAAAACCAGTTGTTATCGAAACACTTTTGTCGTGCGAAAGTTTGTGCCGAAAGAAAAAAAAAAAAGTAAAGAAAAAAACGCCGATGTTCCGCAGTTTTGGACCTCGTAAATCCGATGTGATAGCGGATCGGCTATTTGACTGCACATTTTGTGCACTACTCTACAACTTGATTACCACCACCTCCCCCAAACTTTTCTGCAAGACGCAGACCACATGCAAGTGTTTTCTATCTCGACCAAATCTCCACGACCATCAACAGATAGTTTTTGTTCTTCCACAGCCACAAAGGAGCGACTTCGGCAAGGTCGCTTCCTAGTTTGATCGACTGTCTTTCGTTCTGTGATGCTTCCTAGTTAGAATGCCTAGTTAGAATGCTAACTAGGCTTTTTCGGCACTACACTATAGCAGAAATATTTGCAATCGGCGACAATGGCCACATCCGGGCTCGCTCACTCTCACTGCTATATTTCATGTTGTCTTTGCGATGTTGAAAGCCACCTTGCGCTATCCCCCTTCCCAGTAAATTCCGACGACCTGCAATGTCCACCCGTTCATGTGATTTGGACGGCTCATCGCTGATTTTATCACGTCACTGCATTGGACACGTTTTTACCTACAGATAAAGATACCTTCAGATCGGAACCTTCAGACAAAGAGATTTCAGCTGTTATCCTCTGCATTTGTATTTCGCGGTAAGCTGCTTTTAAAAATAAAGGGAGCAGTTCCTCTGAGTAGCAAGCCTCCCGTAAGCCACGCGTTGCTGTTGATCCAAGAAAAATATTATCAGGAGGGACTTTAGCTATTTGGAATGGTTCATGCCTAGCTCTTACCTCAAAATTTCCTTTCTTGTAAAGTAGGTGCAATCCTTGAGTGCGGCAGTAAAAGAAAAACATCGCAGAAGCTGGTTGAAATTGGCAATGGCTATAAAATGACAGTAGCTGTCGGTTTAATACCGCGCTAAGTAATTTAATATCCTTAATCGGAACCTATGCGACGGGACGGTATGCATACAAGGTACAGTGTCAACATAAGTACAGAAACAGGAACGTCGAAAAGAAAATTTCACTCAGTGGGGAACTAACAATGAGACTAAAGGACAGTTGACATGGAATGATCTTAAATAATCCACCATAATTTAAAGGCACCCTAAGTTGAAATAATCAATAATATTTTGAGAACCATCTTAATCTGCAGTTTAACAATTGTTTTTTTTTTACAATTTTATATCTTTTAGGTAATGACAAGAAAAAGCTACAGGGGCATGAAAGACGGACAGAACAGGCCCCTGTTCTGTGCCTGTTCTTGTCTCTGTCAGCCTGTGCTGTTTTATTTTCGTTGTGCAAAGCCAACTAGCCAAAACGTCCCTCTCAGTTCCCATTCACTGTTTTTACTCTTTAACTTTACCCAGTGCATTTACCAATTTGAAGATGTCTAGTTTCACGTTTTCATAACCTTTATAAAATATTTATCACGATAATGACAACGGTGCATTGATTTTCCCTTCGTTCGCTCTTCCACCTTTCTTTCCTTTATGGGAAGTTCTTTTCAAACGTTTTCGTCCTGTCTAGTTTTCTCATTCACAAAAAAAGTACTTGTAATGGTTCAGTACCGAAACAAACATTGCTCTGCGTCGTGTTCTCGTCGGAAACCGTCGCTTAGGGGCAAAAAAAAAGCCGGGGTGGCCACTCCGGCAATCGCTCACCTGGTAATCCTCCAGCTGTTCGTCCGTAAAAGTGACAACCTTGTTGCCCATCCCAGGTGGCCGCGCTACCTGATGTAACTTCGCTATTGGACAGAAACGTGCCTGGTCGACAATCTACGCCGCAGAATCTACGCAGTCTTTCGCCGCGCTAGCCTGTCCGCCGAGGTCAGTCGAGGCGTGTCCACAGCTCGCACGACGTCGTCGTCGGTTCACGACTGCGAAAGGGCGGGCCCGTCGCCACGAGGCGTCGTCCTCGTTGCAGCTGCCTCGCTGCGGAAGCGGCCACCGCGCTCGCGTGCTCCTCGCTTCGGAGCTTCTTCCCCTATTCGGGAGGGTTGGGTCACTTATCCCGACGTGGCCATCTTGGATCCCCGAAGTAAGAGGTGCGTCGCGATACGAGAGTACTTAAATGAATTGAATAAGCGAAATAACTTCTATAGTGTTTAAAAATAGCGAAAGAAGGAAGAGACGACACAGGCGCTGACGAACAACTGTGCGCATTTTAATTCGCAGGAAAATATACACAAAAAGCGAAGGAAAGAGAAGAAGAAACGAAAAAAACAGCGCAATAAAATTATGACGTTAAAAGTGGTATCAACAGATTTGTTACTAAGGCAAAGATGGGAGGTTAATAGGAGGGGTGTGAACAATAGGAAAAGAATGAGACGAAGAGGGATACGGCGCGACGTAGAAGGTGCTAGAGGGGGAGGACATCCGTATAGAAAAATAGAAAAGGGAGTGGAGGTGGGGAGCGGGGAAAGGTAGCACAAGGTAAGGGTAGGGAAAAGTAAAAGGGGGCGAGGACGAAGGGAAGGGGAAATCGCTCTGAGGGAGGGAAACACGAGTTGAATGCGAAGGCGAGGGCGCAGGAAGGGTGGGGAGAAGGGGATAAGTGTAAGAGGGAAAGATAAAGGAAGGAATGTAGGTTTGAGTAAGGAGTGGGGGAGCGAGGAGAAGAAAGAGGGGCGACGAATGGGAGGAGGGATTGCAAGAGGGGCCATTACGTGGCCGTAGCAGCAGAAACTTTATCGTATTCTGACTGTAACTTGAGTGCACAAAAAAACGAGGACTGAACGAAGACACGAAGACCTGCACTGGTCTTCGTGTCTTTGTTCAGTCCTCGTTTTTTTTTTTTGTGCGCTCAACTTACAGCTATGAATTGTCATCAACTAGCCCACCTTTCAGCTTCTCCTGACGTCATTTGCAGCAAAGCAAGCATGTATTTCATCCTACTTCAATTCAGATAGAATGTCAAAGTTCAGTTTTCTCTCGGAGCAAGTGATTGGTAAGCACTCCGACGCACACAACGACGCAATCAACATGAAACTGTGGTTATTGTGCGACGACGCTGCACCTGGCATGCGGGCATTTAGTTTTTCTCCTCCACCAGAAAAATGGCCGCCGCGACCGTCAATCCAGCCCGCGAACTCGTAACAATCACTGGAGCAACGCCTCGGCCACTGAGTTTCGGGGCAGGTGAATACGCGTTGCTTAATAATTTGTAACCGACCAGCTGTAGCGCTTGCGGGCAAGCGGATACTTTCTGTGCAAAGAATAAGTAACAAGAACAGGCCTGAGCCGATTGTGCGCGTGTGTGCGTCTGTGCGTGTGCGTGTGTGTGTTCTTTTTTTGTTTTGCGCGCAGATAATTTTGCACATGCGGATGTAATGAGCAATGGTCGTTTCGTTTCCGGCTCCGCCTGAACTCTTTATCAGTCAACGTCATTGGTTAATCAGTTGCAAAGTGACGTCGGTCGTCCCACTAAGCGAAGGAGTAAAAGAAGGGAAAAAGGGAGAAAAATAGTGTAGCACATTAAATAGGTTTGCCCCAATATCACCACGAACTCTAAACTTCTAAAAACAAACACACAAAAAAACACATCAAAATCTTTTTTATAATGATGCAGTGTCAGCCCCTCTTACCAAAGAATGGAAGCAAGTGGATAAGAACTAGAGTACAAAGTGCTGACAAAGCGCTACGTCGTCTATTTGGCTGTGCCTATGGAGCCAACAAGCAATCCATTAGCACTATTCCTTGAGCAAATTCTCTCCAAGTTCGTTACTGCCTCCAGCCACTGGATATGTTTGCCCATGCGCGGCTGCTTCCCCGCGCAGGCGAAGCCTTCGGTATGCCCGACCAGATCGTCCCGCGTTGGCGCGCGTGGCGTAGCAGCGAGTCTCTTCAGGCCCTTTGCTGCGCACTGGTTTTCCCTCGAGAGACTGATGCACTGGGGGGCCCGTTCTCGGTATGCATCGATCGTCGTCGGCGCGCAGGGATGTGGCGAAAGAGGGGCGCGGTCGGCAGTGCTCGTGCACCACCTCTACGCTGGCCGTCGCCTCTGCTTCCCCCTGGCAGCTCGTCGTGGGCGTGGGTCCCGCGCGGACGCAGCCTGGCCTCCCGCTGAGCCTTCCCCTCCGCCCCGGTCTGCCCACCTACGAGGTCACCTTTTATAGATCTCGGGCCGCGCGTAAGCCTAAACGGAGCCCTGAATATTAATGCTCTGCTCGGGAGATTTGTACCTTGCTTTCGATACGGAGTTTGTTTATACTGACGCACAGTTCTTTCCGCGTAGAGGGCGATTACAAACTGCAGGCCGAGAACGTCGCCCTGCAGGTTAGCCTCAGTTTGAAACGTAACGCAATTATGGCTTCCTTTTTTTACTCAAGAAAATTTATTTTTAAATATAGTGGTTACGTAGGGAGCCTTTTGGTTGGATGTCGTCTCGTTGTCAATTTCAACCGAGACATCGCTGAGTGCGGGGCCTCGAATTCGCTAATCTCTAACCTTTTTTTTTTTTTACTTTCTCACCCAGACCGTCGTGAACCTTGCGAGGCTTGAATCTGTAAATAAACACCTTAAAAAGTAACGTGCTTAATAGAAATGGTGTCAGGTACGGCGCATAATGGAGAAGCTTTGAGGGTGCAATCGGAAACTCAGCGTGGTCTTCCTACACACAAAAACCTTTTGAATGGTACCAGGACGAGAGGTTTCGAGCAGCTTTCGAGAAAAGAGGGTGGTCTCGAGGAATGTCCGATTGATTAAAAAAATGTGCGATTAAGGATCATCGTGCAAATTGCGGAGCAACCATGAGTGAGTCGCGACACTTATTTTTGAGACTGCGCGGATGTATGTTGCTGGTTGTCGTTTCGTGTCCGGCTTCGCGTGGATTTTTGTTTGGCATGTTGTTACGCAGCAACGCGGAGCCGAATAACGTTTCACTCTCAGTCACAATCGCTTGGAGATTTGCGTACTTGATTTTTCGGAATCACCACAGGCGTGAGATTTTGCTGCGAAGGAATACGCTAGCTAGGTTCAGGATTGACTTCGAGTTACGGTTGCCATGCGAGAGTAATTTTACAAAATGACAACTGGCATTGAAAAAAAAAAAAAGTCGATTTATCTTTTGTTACGCCGTTGGGACATTTACATGTCCATCGCTTGCGGAAGAATGTATTCATTATCCTTACGTTAGGAATCTCCGCAAATCCAGCGACTCCACATCCATCTGGCTATTCTGACTACCTATTCTAAAGTTTTCCTATTCTAAAGTTTTCCTCTGACAGAAGCACAGCTTCTGCCCGCTATTCAGCACCGTAAGGCCTCGACCTGTGTTCTAACCTCACTTAATCCGACGATATCCTATTTAGCGCCTGAGAGTCATCTGGTAGCACCGCTAAGCTGCCCTCGCACGGCGGCGTTCTCGTGTTAAACGTTGCCAGGTTCAAGCTACAGCGGCGGCTTGTGCGGACCCAGAGGACCGCCGCCTTGGCGAGGTACCGAACAGCTGCTTGATACTGAAGCCCGCGAGCTTAGCTAGTCGTAAGTTCATATCAAGTTTAAAAGTTCATGATGGTGCTTGCAGTGGTGTTTGGGACAGTTTGCGTGCTTGTGTTGTTGTTGTTGTTGGTAAACTTTATTGACACACACACACACACACACACACACACACACACACACACACACACACACACACACACACACACACACA